>NC_073692.1:108935306-109235306 GCF_029784155.1 Uranotaenia lowii
TCTAGCCCGTCGTCACGTCACGCTTGTTTTTCTCGATATACTTCGGAACCGCAAGTCAAAAAAATACTTGTTGGATAGGGAGTTTGATGATCTTTGAGAATATGTATAGTAGACCGCTGCATGCTTTATATGTAAATTTGAAGTTTATGCATTTGACCATTCATTATGATTTATTTTACTGCCACAAACAGCAATAAAATTTTTGGAAGCGATTCATTTATTCCTGAATTAGCGCAACGAAATTTGTATGGGAAAACATTTTTTTTATTCATAACTAGCTGACCCGGTGTGCTTTGCTACACTTTTTAAAATCAAATAATATTTTCAAATGTTAATCAAATTTTTATTGTTTTATTGGCATTATTTTAAATCAAATTTTAACATAATTCATAAGGAATTGCTATAAAATGAGAGCTGCAGCTGGAGTTTCGAATTGCAACACAAAGATAACTTAAAATAATAATTTTAATCATGCTTTATAAGTTTGTTTTAAAGATCTGATAATTTTAATCTGTCTGGAGGGTCTCGAATTAATCGAATGCAAACAATCTAACTTATAAAATATGGCTGTTTTTGTTCGATATGTTCTGGATTTATGCTAAAAAACTGATTTTCCATGTTAAGTTTTGTCCATTTCTCGGATTTTGTAAAAAAAAAAAAGTTAAATGTAAGCCTCCTTTTCCCTTCCTTTATTCCCAATTCTATCATCCTACTGCAATAAAGGAATTTTTTGGCATAGAAAAAGTATTTTTCGTACTCAAATACCTTTTGGTTCCAAATTTGGATTCATTTGCTCGATTAATTCTCGAATTATGCAAAAAAAATTGTATGGAGCCCCTCTTTCCCCCTTTTTATCTTTCCAATGAAAAAAAGGTGGGGTTTTAATTTATAAAAGAAACATTTCCCGTATCCAAATACGCTCACATGCCAAATATGGTTCAATTTCCTCGATCAACTCTCCAGTTATACTGAAAATTGTAAGGGAGACCTCTCCTCCCCCTTTTCATCTACCTCTTTGAAGGAGTGAGGGATATCAAATATTCATAGAAGCATTTTTCGTACCCAAATATCGCTCCATGCCAAATTTGGTTCCATTTGCTGTTGTAGTTCTTGAGTTATGCAGTAAAAATTGTATGAAACGCCCCTCCCTCTTTCCTTGCTCCCCGCTGGAAGAAGGAAGAAGTCTCAAACAATCATTAGAACATGTCACGTCCCCAAATACCCGCCTATGCCAAATTTGGTTCCATTTGCTTTATTAGATTTTGAGTTATGTAAAAATTATTAAAGAGGCCCCCTTCCCCCTTTATATCTCCCTACTGGAAAGAGGGGGGGGTCTCAAATAATCATTGAAATATTTTTCGTATCCAAATACCCTCCCATGCCAAATTTTGTTCCATTTGCTTTATTAGTTTTTGAGTTATGTAAAAAATTATAAAAGAGGCCCCCTCCCCCCTTTATATTTCCCCACTGGAAAGAGGTAGGGGTCTTAAATAATCATTGAAATATTTTTCGTATCCAAAAACCTTCCCGTGCCAAATTTGGTTCAAATATCTTGATTAGTTTTCGAGTTATATGAAAAATTGTAAGATAACCCCCCTCCCCCCTTCCTATCACCCCATTGAGAGGAGGGAGGGGTACCTAATATTCATAGAAATATTCCTCGTTCCCAAATACCGCTCCATGCCAAATTTGATACCATTTGCTTGATGCGTTCTCGAGTTATGCAAAAAACTGACGTTTTCTTGGGAGGCCCCTCCCCCCCTTCATGAGAAAGGGAGGGGTCTCAAACCATAATAGGAACCTTCCCCTGGCTCCAATACCCCCACCTGCCAAGTTTCACGCAAATCGGTTCTGTAGTTTTCGAGTCTATAGGGAACAGACAGACAGACAGACAGACTGACAGACAGAAATTCATTTTTATACACCTTAATGATTTAACCTTAATAAATTTAACATCGCCCCAAAAAGATGTTAAGATAAAGTGAAGCTCAGATTTTAGTTTTCACATAACCTTTAAATAAACCAAAAAAAGTTCCAATACTCATATTTTGCGATTTGAGTTATTGAAATTTCAATAATACTGAGAGCGTTTTTGATATTGTTCACATCTATATATATAAAAATGAATTTCTGTCTGTCTGTCTGTCTGTCTGGTCCCTATAGACTCAGAAACTACTGAGCCGATTTACGTGAAACTTAGCAGGTGGAGGTATTGGAGGCCGTGGAAGGTTCCTATTATGGTTTGGGACCCCTCCCCCTAACAGGAAGGGGGAGGGGCCTCCCAAACAAAAGACAATTTTTTGCATAACTCGAGAACAAATCAAGCAAATGGTATCAAATTTGGCATGGGGTGGTATTTGGGAACGGAGAATATTTCAATGAATATTAGGTACCCCTCCTTCCTCTCAGTGAGGTGATAGAAAGGGGGGAGGGGGGCTACCTTACAATTTTTATATAACACGAAAACTATTCAAGATATTGGAAATAAATTTGGCATGGGAAAGTATTTTGATACAAAAAATATATTTGTGATTATTTGAGACCCCTCCCTTTTTGCAAATGAAAAGGGGAGGGGCCTCTTTCATATTTTTTTACATAACTCAAAAAACTATAAAGTAAATAGAACCAAATTGGCATGGGAAGGTATTTGGATACGAAAAATATTTCTATGATTATTTGAGACCCCATCCCCTTTCCAGTAGGGAGATATAAAGGGGGGAGGGGCCCTCTTTTTAATTTTTACATAACTCAAATACTTATCAAGCAAATGGAACCAAATTTGGCATGGGCTGATTTTTGGGAACGTGACATGTTCTAATGATTGTTTGAGACCCCTTCCTTCTTCCAGCGGGGAGAAAGGAAAGAGGGAGGGAAGTTCCATACATTTTTTATTGCATAACTCAAGAACTACAACAGCAAATGGAACCAAATTTAGCTTGGAACGATATTTGGGTACGAGAAATGCTTCTTTGAATATTTCGTATCCCTCAATCCTTCAAAAAGGTGGATGAAAAGGGGGAGATGAGGTCTCCCTTACAGTTTTCAGTATAACTGGAGATCTGATCGAGCAAATTTGAACCATATTTGGCATGTGAGGGTAGACTGAGTCGATTTGGGGTCAGTTTTGAATTTCTTAAACCCTGGGGTCTAAAAAGCTTCGTATTGGTCCAAAACTCAACCATGATTTTTTGAAGAATTTTTGAGTAACGTTTACATGAGTAAATTTGAACTTTTAGGTTTGTATGGGAAAATTGAATATTTTGTACTGAAAAATCATCATCATTTTTGTTTCTTCTGTGGAACCGAACCAGCTGGTGGTTTTTGTGCCAATTTATAAAATTCCTAAAGGAAATTTTCCGCTGAACAACTTTGTTGAAGATCACAACTACGTATCTTATTAGGCAAAAAAGTTATTAGCAGTTTAACAGGGGTATGTCTTTTCGCATTGATAAACAGTAAATTCAATTGACATCACTGCTGGGCGCCTAGCGAGGTATTGCATGACTATTTCTTATGCAGTCCCAAGTAACACCTATAGTTTTGTTAGACTCCTCAAGCACTTTATAAAACCAAAACTTTATCTAGTAGCCTACTATAAAACTTTAAATGCTACTTGAGGTATTCGAGAGCCTTCAGCAGTGATGTAAATTGAATTTATTGTTTATCAATGCGAAAAGACACACCTTTGTTAAACAGCTAATAACTTTTTTGCCTTATAATATACGGAGTTGAGATTCTCAACAAAGTTGTTCAGCGAAAAATTTCCTTTAGGAATTTTATAAATTGGCACAAAGGGGCCGTTCACTAATTACGTAAGCACGATTTTGGAAATTTTCAACCCTCCCTCCCCCCTGGTGAGGCAAAGTAAGATTTTTCAAAACCCCCCCCTCCCCCCCTAGTAAGATCTTACGTTTTTTTATTCTTTGAGAAATTGACATGATTTTTCAAAAATCGCTTGAGAATATATAATGCTTCAAAGCAAAGCACTTTTTAAGTAAAATTAAAAAAAAAACTGTATTTGAAAAGCACAATCTATACAAAACAACACATGAAATGTCATAAACGATTAATGAAAAAATTATTCAAGACGTAGCATGTTTGGGGTAACAATAATTTACAATACATTTCCAAAATCGAATAAACAATATAAAATCTAAATTCCGATTTAAAAAAGAGAGATCAATCAGGTAAGCACAAGGCTCCATAAAAATTGTTATGTTTTTTACTTGAAAATGATAAAAATCTTTTAAAAAAAATATCATTCTAAACTACTAGAATTGGGACAAAAATGTTTAACGACAATCACATAGTCAACTAACCTAAAAGCTCAGACTCATCAGCGGTAAGCGATAAAGTTTTAGGATTTTTTTGGTAAATCGTTTGTATAATTAAAAAGTTGGTAGTGTCTATCACTGAAAAAACTGTCTAGAAATTCATTATTTAAACCGCCTTATATTGATTTTTCAAGATTTTTTCTGGATGAAGTCATTTTCGAAATATGATGGATTCAAATTGTGGATTCACATCGCGAAATTTTCCTTTTTGTTTCTGTAAATTTCTCATTTAAAAAGATTGTTATGATGGAAAGCGAAAAGCGACGATCTTTTTTAATAATGTGATTTAGTGTTTTTGATGGCATGTTGGTTTGAATTGGTTCTCTATAAATTTTATAAAACCTGCAATTTATATTTATTAATTCAAAGCTTTTAAAAGATAAATAAAATAACATCAAAATTAACCAACAAATTGGTAGTGAGTAAAAAAACCTGAGTAATATGGTTTCGTATGACTGTGATGAATTTTTCATGTAACATTTCTTACGTAAGATTTTTGGAAACCCCCCCTGCCCCCTAGTAAGAGATCGTAAGCAAATGTGAAACCCCCCCACCCCCCCTATGTGCTTACGTAATTAGTGAACAGCCCCTAAATGCACTTGTTACAAAATATCAATAGCGTAACTAAATTAATATCGCCCAGGGCTCAAAAAGAAAGATTAAGTGTCTTTCATAACATTGTTCAGTTTAAAAAAGTGAATATTTTGAAATGAAATATAAAATCGAGGGGTCCACCAATAGCGAGATCAAATTGACTACTATTTTGTTAAATATTAGTTATTGGGCCTACAACTTCATGAAGATACGGTGAAATAAAAAAAATTACCTTGAACAATTTTTAAAATTTGGAATGTTGTAGTGACAAAGCGATTTCCAGTCTTCGGCACAGAGTTGAAACTAGCCTAGATCTTCAATTACCTTGTGGTGTTTAAAAATTTGCTGAAGCGCTGTAGGAAGCGCTGTGAAATTTTAAACAATTATTATCGATATTTTAAACAAAATTCGCATAGCTTGTAACACTAGCTTTTGCGTAATATCTATATCGGATTTCATTGAAAAATGCCCGGAACACCTCCAAAACGGAACTTTTGAGCTAGTTTTATACAAGTAATCATGAAAGGTTTTTTTGAAGGCCAAAAATACGGTTCAAAATCTATCGATGAGTTTTGATGAATTTTTTTTTTTTATTTTTATTGAGGAATTTCTGAGTTTTGACTAAATTTGCCCGAATATTTCCCGGATTTATGGTCGTCAATTTGAAATCGAATGCCAGGATTTAGCCAGGTTTGCCCGGTTTGTCCGGCCCGGATACGTGCTGAAAAAATTCTGGCTTTATTAATTTATATGACAGAAGGTCGGCCATGTTTGTAAATTTTGAAATGATTTTGCTCCCACGCGAGCTTCAAATGAGAAAATCATCTTCATGTTCTCTTTGCAACCAGCAGTGCATTAAGATGCAGAGTTGCCAACATTTTTTCTCAAATTCAAGAATCTTGAAAATCAAAATCAGGATAAATAAGCTTCATTTCTCACTGTCACGCAACCCGTAAATGCGTGTTTTATTTTTGTTTTCATGCCTTTTTTTCAAATTGTCAATTAAGGATTGACCAACAGATCACACTTGAAACTTATGAAATTTAAGGTTTTAAAAATTTGTGGTGTGCGTTTCAGCAGTAGTTTGAAAATTTTCTGTTTCGGACTATTTTTTATTCAACCTGTTATATTTGAGATACTTCCCAAAGCCTCACCAAAATACTTTATACATAGTAGTGCTCGTATAGAAAAGCTTAAATGTTACAAATTGTAATAGTTAATGTATCAAATGAAATGCATAAACAGTTTTATAAACTTGGAACCGAAACTTCGATTTCTAATTAATTTTGAAAAAAAGTACATTTGCCCAAGTATCTCACTTTGAAGCACATATCAATCATTTATTCCATTTCTATTCTTTTAATTTTAAACATTAAAGTCTGCTTCATTTAATATTGGAACACAAACAATTGCGTGTAGTTCAGTCATTTATTAACGAATTCATAATTTGTTTTTCATACAAATGTAGCATTTTCTTTACTCTTTCATAAAAAAAATTTAAAAAAATATTCATTGCTGTTTCGAAGAAATTCTCGTACTTTTCCCGTAATACGGCACATTAGGCGGCGCACACCCTTTTCGTCCACCGTTTTGGCGATTTGATTCCACCAGTTCTTCATTTGAGTCATGTTCCTAACAAGTTTTCTCTTTGCCTTAAGCCTCCGCTTCGTGATTGCCCAGTATTTCTCTATCGGCCGGAACTGGTGGCAGTTTGGGGGGTTGAGGTCCTTCGGTATTACGCTGACCACGTTCGTTGCGTACCCGATCAGGAGGGAAAAACTAAATTATATCAAGATGAGATATTTTGATACTAATATTTTTCCTATCTAAATGAGTTATTATTCAGTACTCGTAGGATGTTAAAATATCTCAAATTATATAAAAAAATCTATGGGATCATAGCTAAATTATATCAATTTTAGATATGCTCCTTACAAGATTATATCTCGTTCAGATAGCATAGTTTGATATTGAACAGAACAAAACCTATCAAAATTATAACTTATCAAGATATGAGTGCTTCGAGAAAATTTTCTAGTGGAATGTCAATAAACCAAATTATTTGCTAAAACCATGCCCCATTTTTGGTTTCCCAAAACTTGGATTCAATTTAATGAATCTGTTGAGCGAAACTCGTACGGTACGTACGGTTTGGGCCGTTGACTTCGATGTCCGTGTTTCAGAAAAAGTTGTACGTATATCAAAATAAGATATAATCATTTTATTTTGGGATAATCCGAAAAAAATCTAGATAATTGAATATGAGCTCAACGCCATTCAAGTCTGTCAATCAGCATAAGATATAATTCAGATTGGAGAAACTTGAAATCGAAATGTTTGAGTACTTAATTATAACTGAATCAGATGTAAATATCTTGGTGAGATACGTTTAGTTATTATTTTGATATGCTCTCCTGATCGGGTACCATTCCATAACCGTTTTGCTGTAATGGCAGCTTGCGAGGTCCGGCCAAAACATTACTGGACGGTTGTGGGCACGAATAAACGGCAGAATCCGTTTCTGTAGGCACTCTTTTTTGTAGACTTCTGATGTCATTGTCTTGTCAGTGAGAAAGACTTTGGTTTTCTGTCCACAACTGCATATCCCCTGCCAAATCATGTACTTGTGGGCGAATTTATCCGCAAACACGAACTTAAATTTTGCAGGTACATCCCCCCGAGCCGTCGCCAAATAAAATTTTTGACCTGGGATTTGCCCAAAGTCCGCCTTCACGTAGGTCTCATCGTCCATCAGAATACATCCGTCGAACTTGGTCAGCACTTGGTCGTACAGCTTTCGAGCACGGATTCTGGCCACATTGTTCTGCTTCAGCGTCCGATTTGGCTGTTTACTGGCTCGGAATGACCTTATTCCTTCCCGGAGACGAATTCGTCGCACCGTACTGTGAGCGGCCTGGAACTTATTGGCCAAATCGCGGTCTGAAAGATTGGGATTCCTCTTGACGGCCTTGATGACTTTCCCACGCAGTTTCCGGTCGACAGTTCCACTCCGACGCTTCGAATGCGGCTTCCGAGCCGTCGTCAATGTTTCCTTGTACTGCTTGATAACACGCCATACGGTATTTCTGGGCATTTTAAGCTGTTTAGCTAGCTTCGATGCCGACAACAATGGATTTTCAAGAAAACTGTGCACAATTTGATCTCTCCGTTCGGTTTCCATGGCGGTTGTTTACAAAATGCTATCGTTTGGTGTTATGACATAAATACATGGTGAAAGGTAATGAATTTCCCGACACGTGGGTGAAAAAAGTTTCCAAATCCGTCCACTAGGAGCGCCACAATGAGCAAAAGAATTTGTTCCAATATTAAATGAAGCAGACTTTATGCAATTGACTCTTTGTTGAACTAAAATATGATTTCCGTAAAACGTTCAGTTTCTTACCTGTATTTTGGTCATATCTTTTATAAATATTATAGTTTGAATTAATTTTAATTTACTTACTAGTACTGTATGGTACACATAAAGTCGTGTATATTTTAGAAATGTCATATTAACTCAAGTAAAGGTGCGATAGCACAAGACAACAATATTCGATTTTTTTCGTTGTTCAAACAATTTGAGAACTAATTTTGGCTAATTTGGAGGCGCTCTCCAATATGCAATTATGTATTTTTTTCCTACCAGCTCTGGTTTTCGAAATAACTTTTGTAAGTCGATTCAAATTTATTTCAGAAAGATTTTTAACAAAAAATTGAAATAAAATATCAATAATTCCTTTATTTTAATTTAAAACTTCTAAACGCCTAATAAGCAAAACTAGATGTGATACACAGAATCTGACAAAAGCTTTGAGTTCAGTACGCCACATTCTTCTAAAGCCAGTTTCCACTAAAACTTACTTAGGGTTAGTTGCCCTACTTTGGACCCTTTAAGCGGTGGTTTTTAAATAATCATGATTTTCTCTAAAATGGACGGGAAATTTATATCCTTTAGGGAATTCATTCATACGTCATGATCTTATCTGCAAGTTTCACTGACAATTTTCAACATAGGTTACGCCGTTACTGAGAGATTTGCAAAGATATGGATGATCCAAAGTTCCAACATTGAACCTACTGTTCCTATTTTGGTACTGAACCGGTTCCTTTAAATGGACCTAGAACTAAAATTCATATAAAAGTATGATTTTTCGAAAATAAATAAACAAATTTATTGAAAATGTAATCTTCAATCAATTATTAACAAACAAAAGTATTACACCTTTATAAAATTTTAAAAAAAAAATAAATTTCTGTTATGAATATCATAAACACTTTCATTCCCCGTCAGCTCTATCAGCAGAACATTAGCTCAAACTTATTTCTGTCTATTTACTTGCAGTTTATGTGCGCAAAGCTGGCAAAAACTGTTAGAAATATTCAATATCGGTTCAGAATTAAGCCTCAATAAAAAAATTCGCACCTTTGTGGATTTGTTGGTATTGCTACAAAGTTATGGTGATGTTAGGTCTAAACATGGAACATCAAAGTCGAATGTTTCCTATATTTGGACTCGTTGCAAATTTTCCGAGTTTTTCATTGATTTTCATGAATTTTAAGAAAAATAGGTAGGATGGTTCATATTCTTCACAGTGAAAGTAATTTTCCTTAAAAATTTGGCTTGGACAGTAAAAAATTGTGATTTTTCCTTAAACACTCCAATTTCTTAAAACGCGCTCCACTAAATAAGCTGTCTGATTTACTACTGATGAGGGGGTACATTTTTAAAAACGTTGAAAATTTCATCAGAAAGACTTTTAATGTCAAAAAACGGTATCGTTGGGTTCAGGAAGAATAAGAGTTCATTGTGTGCATAGGAATATATTAATTCTATGCCAGCAAAAAGAATTATTTACAATTTTCGACATTTTAGGACTAAAGTAGGCTCTAGGTCCAAAGTAGGAGCACTCACCCTACTTACTTAATGATCCCGCGCCGATCCTCCGGTGCATAGGGCCGTGGTAAAAGACCTCCACTGTTGACGATCCGGAGCCAGCGACTTCACCTGGTCCCAGTCAAGATTCTCGTCGACAGTTCGGATTTCAGCGGCTAGGCTTCGCCGCCACGAGTTTCTGGGCCTGCCTCTTCTTCGATGACCTTCTGGATTCCAGTCAAGCGCCTCTCTGCAAATCTCGTTTTCATCTTTTCGCAGCGTGTGCCCAATCCATCTCCACTTACGTTCCCGAATCTCGATTTCTAGCGCCCTTTGATGACACCGGCGATGTAGTTCCTCATTCGAGATCCAGTTGCCAGGCCACCAAGCGCGGATGATGTTCCGCAGGCAGCGGTTTACAAATACTTGCAGTTTTCGCGTCGTCACCGCATATGTGCACCAAGTTTCGCACCCGTACAGCAATACGGATTTGACGTTTGAGTTGAAGATTCGAACATCTGGCGGTCACGCCAGATCTCTCTACGAACAAAAATCCGAATCTTCCACTAAAACAAAGGTGCCAAAAATGCTGTCCTCCTGTGTGATTGATCGATGGATCTTTGGTAGAAGATTTCAATTCATCAGGGTGTAAAGTAAACACTTTATTTCTATTGAGTAAGGAACGGATCTGCACAAAGTTCTGCTTACTGAAACATTGTATTTTTCGTAAACCAAAAATATCAGAGAAAATTGGGCTCCAGGCCATCAGGGTGGGCTTTAGAAAAATCAGGCACATTGGCATCTCTGTCCAGATGACTAAAAATCAGATGCGAATTGAGTAAAATTGACCAATGAGAGAACTAGAAAATATTGATGCTGGCAACGATGAATGCTATGAGAGCAAAATCTCGTAACCTTTTGCACTCTTTCAGTATTTAGGTACGAATAAGGTGTCAGATAACGCCCAATTTGAGTAGTTTTCGTCGCACTAGAAAGAAATGAAATTTATGTATGTATATTGCCTCCACTTTTGTACGTAAATACGTTTTTTTTAACTTCCTTACGATATTTCTATAATGAACATGAGATGCATAACCAAACAGCATAAAAATATAGCTAAAAAAATGTTTGTTGGGCATCCATTCAATTGATTCCAAAATCAACGCCAAATACATAATATATCGCAATAAGAATGAAGCCAACCCAGCACTTGTTACCATTGCTCAATACATTGTTCTTTCAACAAAGTGAAGTGGTTTCGGTCTATGAAGTGCTCAATCAGTGCAACAGTTCGTGCAATTGATATTTGCCTAAAGTTTACAAATCGCACCCTTCAAATCGTTCTCCGGCTTATAGGTCATGGATCAAGGTAACTATTCAGACAGTTGTGGGTACAGCCTAAGTAAAAGCTCAACGTTTGATGCTCAAGTGTTAGGAAACCGTTTAACTTAATGTCTTTATTAGAGAACTTGCCGAAAGAACGATACTCGGGCACGGGCTTTGCCATTGTGTACATAAATTGATTGAAAACCTGAAATTGCAATCAACACCAAAAGGTTGATTGACTTTTAAACCGATCGCCCGTTTATTGTGTTACCGTGTCTGGGCTTAATACCATTATTTTTATGTGGAGGAGTAGTTGGAAAACTGATCACTATATTGATCTGCATTAATGTTTATTGGTTCTAATATATCAAACCATAAGATAATGCACGTTTATGAGTTTTAAATCTACACCATAAAAATGGTAGTTGCTTGAGTTAGAGTAATTTTACAGGAGCATCAACAAGTTTAAGTAATGGAAGTTTATAATCACCTATCTCCTCTTTTTCTTCAATAATCTGAAGATAATCTCTTCTATCGCCTTGGCACAAATCAAACACCTGTTATCATGGTTTCCAAGAGCTCCAGTAAGAAACAAGAATTGAAGAAAAAACCATCGATTAATCTGTCCCCATGTGATCTTTCCAGCAGCAGTCGTCTCGAGTTTTTTCCCCTGTCTTCCCCAATCCGGTGTTGTATGAAGCATGTAGGTACCGATGTCTTGTCGTGCTTTTTCGAGATTTGTGGAAGCTGTTAAGCGCGCGTGATCGAGCAAATAAAGAATGAAAAACCCACGCATCACAACTGCATCCGATCCAGGGTAGACGGTATGAATTGTTTAATAACCTTCAGGCCTTCGGGCTGTTTAAGGTGTGTTGTATATGTTACCTTGTTTTTTGTTTGATTGATGATTCCGAAACAGTGGGGGATGCTGCTCTTTCATTAAGCTCGAGATAATCGGGAAAATTGTTTCGTAGAAACGGAAGTTACCCGCTAATTGATTGATAAAATGTTGTTCCCGGTGGTCCAGGAATTGATCTTTCTCTTCGATGGAAATGATTTATTTGGTTGGCTTTGGAGCTCCATCGAAAAAAATGCGTTTTTAGGTTTAACGTATTTACATGTGAGCAAATTTTCTCTTTACTTCTTTTTAAAGTCATGCTGTAGTTTTGATACATGGAACTGATGTTAACAGTTCTAGAGCTATGATCATTTAGTATCCGGACACTTTATTTCGGTTAAGGCTACGTTACTAGAGCTCAGTTATGCAAAATTTAAAATAATTATGCACAATCGCCTCGGAAATTCTTCATTGTCGACTTGAAAACTCATGAACTGTTGATTTTTTTGATTTATTTTTTGGCTCAAATGGTTAAGAAGTATAAGGAGCCACTCTAGGGTGCTCACGAAGTTTAAACCAAGCATCGGAGTGGGACCCTTGATCTCAATGTAAGGGTAAAAAGAATTATTGAAATAGACCCCTAAACTATGCAGTTAATCCGTTCCCGGCAGGCAAAAATGTGGCCTGACTAGTAGACACCAAGTAGATAACTAATAATGAGAAGTTTCATAGATCGCAATCTGTGCAACCAATTTTTACGCAATGTGATCGATGTGTTCTGATGAACATAGAAATTTCCATTAAAACCGAATTTAAAAGATCAAATTTTTCGAGTATGCTTCGAGTATGCATTCATAAAAAGGTTCGAACCAGATTCCAATTGGCTTTTCCAGGTGAACTTGTGAGATCAAAAGAACGGTGTCTGGGACTTTCACAATGCCCAAAACTGATGCTCTCTCTTTAAACATCAATAACGGTGTCGACCACGTCCTGGTAGTCAATAGATAGGTATGAAAAAAGAGGAAAGAATGAAAAAACAATTTGTGTTGGTTGACTGGTCATGAGGTTCAAATAATTTTGTTTGGGAAAGTGGATTAAGGGATATGATCTGGAGACACTTTTGACTGTGTTGCGATCTTAGATTAAACCTAAACTTCCTGCTTTTTACCACACAGCAGATCAGCCGTTGTGAGTATGCGTCTAGTTGAGATAATCAAGAGAGATTGTCGACACGAAAAGGCATATCGATGGAGTGAGTGTCGCGCTCGCAAATATCGGCAACACATCTCCCCTCCACACCAACAAAAACAAAAGAAAATAGGAGGTTCAATAAAAGTTCACACTGTTCAGTTTTGCGGATTCCAAATTTAACTTATCCGGCAGCAAAACAGACTTCTCACAGAACCTTTTGATGTATTTTTAACTTTCCATGGCAATGATTGCATGTTCAATGGTTGTTCAAACACCTAAACCAGTAGAACCCCACGATAATCCAGTTTTAAACTTTCTATCTCAACTATTTCAGTTTAAGACCTTTTTTTTATTGAGTGTTTTTATTGAACCTCTTAATCCAAGGAAAATTGATAAAATAATCCTTTAGAACACTCTTCATGCTGGTCCTCCCGATCCAACGGATTTTCATTAAGTGAGCCTTCAGAACACTTTTCATGTTGGTCTTCCCGATCCAACGAAAATTCATAAAGTGAATTTCCAGAACACTCTTCATGTTAGTCTTTTCGATTCAACGAAAATTCATAAAGTGAACCTTCAGAACACTCTTCATGTTGATCCTTCAAATCAAAAATTCATAAAGTGAGCCTTCAGAACAATTTTCATGTTGGTCTTCCCTATCCAACGTGAATTCATAAAGTGAGCCTTTAGAATACTCTTCATGTTGGTCCTCCCGATTCAACGAAAATTCGTAAAATGAACCTTTAAAACACTCTTCATATTGATCCTCCAAATCCAACGTAAATTCATAAAGTGAACCTTCAGAACACACTTCATGTTGGTCCTCCTGATTCAACGAAAATTCATAAAGTAAACCTTCAGAGCACACTTCATGCCGGTCCTTCCGATCCAACGAAAATTCATGGAATGAACCTTCAGAACAGTCTTCATGTTGGCCCTCCCGATCGAACGTAAATTCATAATGTGAGCCTTCAGAACACTCTTCATGTTAGTCCTCCCGATCCAACGAAAATTTATAAAGTGAATCTCCTGAACACTCTTCATGTTAGTCTTCCCGATCCAACATAAATTCATAAAGTGCGCTTTCAGAACACTCTTGATGTTGGTCCTCCCGATCCAACGTAAATACATAAAATGAGCCTTCAGAACACTCTTCATGTTGGTCCTCCCGATCCAACGAAAATTCATAATTTAAGCCTTCGGAACAGTCGTCATGTTGGTCCTCCAGATCCAACGAAAATTCATAAAGTGAATCTCCAGAACACTCTTCATGTCAGTCTTCCCGATCCAACGTAAATTCATTAAGTGAACCTTCAGAACAGTCTTCATGTTGGTCCTCCCGATCCAACGAAAATTCATAAAGTGAATCTCACGAATACTCTTCATGTTGGTCTTCCCGATCCAACGTAACTACATAAAATGAGCCTTCAGAACACTCTTCAAGTTGGTCCTGCCAATTCAAAGTAAATTCATAATATGAGCCTTCAGAACAGTCTTCATGTTGGTCCTCCCGATCAAACGAAAATTCATAAAGTGAATCTCCAGAACAATCTTCATGTCAGTCTTTTCGATCCAACGTAAATTCATAAAGTGAACCTTCAGAACTCTCTTCATGTTGGTCCTGCCGATCCAACGTAAATTCATAAAGTGAACCTTCAGAACACTCTTTGTGTTGGTCCTCCTGATCAAACGTAAATTCATAATATGAGCCTTCAGAACAGTCTTCATGTTGGTCTTCCCGATCAAACGAATATTCATAAAGTGAACCTTCAGAACACTCTTCATGTTGGTCCTCCCGATTCAACGAAAATTCATAAAGTGCACTTTCAGAACACTCTTCATGTTGGTCCTCCCGATTCAACGAAAATTCATAAAGTGAACCTCCAGAACACTCGTTGTGTTGGTCCTCCTGATCAAACGTAAATTCATAATATGAGCCTTCAGAACAGTCTTCATGTTGGTCCTCCCGATCAAACGAATATTCATAAAGTGAACCTTCAGAACACTCTTCATGTTGGTCCTCCTGATTCAACGAAAATTTTATCATTAATTGCGTTTAATAGTTCAGTCTCTACAATATAAAAATAGTTAGAATTTGTAACTGTTTTCTTCAAGAACTCAAAAACTACTAGACCAATTGATGTGAAATTAGGCATGAAGTAGTTTTTCGAGTAAAAAAATGTTCCAGTAAATCCTCCCATCTAAGGGAGGAAGGCTGCCAAACATAATAATCGATATCTAAAGTTTATTTTAATTCAATCAATTGAAAAGTGGTTCTAATCGTCCTGCCGCGCAGAACATGAGATGGTATCCTGTTCCATAAAAAAAGGAACCACAAGACAGCACCGAAAAACTGAGATCCAACGTTTAAAAATTTTAACAGCCTTTAGAGGACAATTGATAGTGGACTCCTAGTTGAATCTGTCATATTTGTAGTTGAATGCCTCAAGTCCTCAAATCAATCATACAATAGTAATTGAATCTATCGTATGTATGGTTGAGTTAATTACTGGTATATTTAGTTGAATCTATTATATTCAAAGTTGATTGCGTAAGGACAATCAGCAGTTTGTAGTTGAATCTATAAAATTCACCTCCAATACCCTACTACTAGGCCAAATCGTCAGATGAAATAAGCCGAGAAGTAGCTCTATACATAAGTGAGTTACGTACTTTCGTAGAAAATGGAGTTCCCTTGGCTCCGGATGCTCGTTATGCCCTTATCTTCCATAAACAGCTTTTTATTCATGGAAAATGATCAAAACCACATTTTTTTTGTTGGCATTCGTTGATATCATTGAATAAGTGCATCACATGTAGAGAATTATTATAGAATGATAGGGGGTAGTATATGAGGGAACAATGTATTTTTGAAAAAAGTCTGTGCTATTTAGGTATGAATTATCCAAAAGGATTAAGTTTCTTTCTTCTTTCTTGTTCCCATGAAAAAAAATCAAGGCAGTGTACGATCTGCTAGATATTATTATAATTACACATTTTTACCACTGGTATGATTTTGATTTTGATATTGAGTAAAACTACGGACAGCTGAGGAAAACATATTTCCAAATTCATAGTTTCCCTTACTATATTTCATCTAAATGTGATCATTTCAAGGATTCAACCCAAATTTAAAACCTGGTATCGAAACATTGTTCACAAGATACAGAACATTTGTCTAATGTACACCTTCGTTTTATCTGATTCTCCAACCATTCATCTTTTTTCAGGGGCTCAAATCATATGGACCTCTAGTCACGGTGGAACTAGAAAAGCAAGAGGAGCGATATGCAAATTTCGAGTGGTGGCTGACTACTATTTTCTACCAAAGTCTACAAATCCTCGAGCATCAACACTATAAGTTGGGTACCTACTATAAGAGTCAGGCTCCTCACGGACTCAACAGCCCGCATGAGCTTGATGGATTTACCATGTTTTTTTTTCTCTTCTCAAAGTTGCGCCAACAAGGCACAGAGCGTGAACTTATCTGCCCACCACACCGAGGACCGAGGCCTCTTGATAGCTACATTAAGCGTGTCGTACAACGACGATGAATATTCTCTCCTCGTCTCCGAAGACATATGATCTCGGGGGCCTGTGAGTGAAACATTTTGCTACAAACTATCTAGGTAGGTATGTCCGCGCATTTGTTTGCATTTCAACAGCTTTGTTGGATTCCTTCCAGTTATTTAGGAACCGGGGTGGCTTATCGCTTGCCAGTCGAGGGAGAGGCGAAACATTTTTACGATACCAGCTGGTTCCAGGCACGAATTAGATGCTGTCCTGCCCGACAAGAAGCAACAATTCGGAATATCTACCCACACTAAAACCTCGAAGGAATTTGATTTACATGAGATGACCTTGATTCGGTAACCTAGTTGATATGAATAATGACCATTGTTCTCTGAGTAATGGTGACATAATTTGTGCCAATATTATCTTTGGATAGCATATTTTAGCCAATTTGCTTATAAAGACAATCGTTCTACCAATCACAAGTTTAAGATTAATGAAGTTTCAACATCAAAACTTATTTAATTTGACCATAAGTTTACGTTATTTTGACCTCATATTGCGTTAAGACAACTTAAGTTACGTTGAGATTTTTAATAGAAATTAGATTTTTACATTGAATCAGGATTCTCTTCAAATTCAGAAAATGCAATAAATCGGTCTGAATCCATAGGATTCAGAACCAAAAAAAAAGGACAAGATTAGGAACTAATTTTGCAACTTTCCCGCCACCAGTCATCATAAGCTTTTTCTTCATATTTTTATTTTTTTAAGGGAGTTTAACATTCTTCCCTTTAGAAACTACAAGCGAGAGAGGAAGAGTTCACATACTCTAAATTAGGCCCGAAATGGAATTTCCCCTAGTCCCCTAGAACGCTATCTACACGCGCCGAGGCACAAAAGGGGGCGTTGCGGTACCAACAGCTAATAAAGGTGAGAAAGCAAACACAATCCGAAAGGTTATTTATGTTTTCGTGATTTATATCTTTTCAAAAGACGCTCCACCAGGGTTGTCCGTTCTCGGGAGTTCTCTTCGAGCTTCTGGTGATTCTGGGATCTCTCCGACTGACGACGATGAGGGTGGCTCAGGTGATGGAGGAGTTCAAGCCGATCGTCAGTTGATCTCAATAAAAGGGTGAACGGGCGGGGGATTTTTTGCCTTGCTATGTGCCTTTGTGATCAGCTGTTAGACGACGAGGCTATGGGATTCCAAATTGGATAACTGCGAACCCTGTGCGCGCCCTAGGAATGCTACCTTCAATACACATATGTTCGGTTGTTTAGAACGATTATGTGGCGGCGACTTGGCGAAAACAGCAGCTTGGATTGCAATGTAGACTTTTGCGTTCTGAGTATCATAAAAATGAATGAAGAGTAACTTTACTATACTATACTATACTATACTATACTATACTATACTATACTATACTATACTATACTATACTATACCATACTATACTATACTATACTATACTATACTATACTATACTATACTATACTATACTATACTATACTATACCATACTATACTATACTATACTATACTATACTATACTATACTATACTATACTATACTATACTATACTATACTATACTATACTATACTATACTATACTATACTATACTATACTATACTATACTATACTATACCATACTATACTATACTATACTATACTATACTATACTATACTATACTATACTATACTATACTATACTATACTATACTATACTATACTATACTATACTATACTATACTATACTATACTATACTATACTATACTATACTATACTATACTATACTATACTATACTATACTATACTATACTATACTATACTATACTATACTATACTATACTATACTATACTATACTATACTATACTATACTATACTATACTATACTATACTATACTATACTATACTATACTATACTATACTATACTATACTATACTATACTATACTATACTATACTATACTATACTATACTATACTATACTATACTATACTATACTATACTATACTATACTATACTATACTATACTATACTATACTATACTATACTATACTATACTATACTATACTATACTATACTATACTATACTATACTATACTATACTATACTATACTATACTATACTATACTATACTATACTATACTATACTATACTATACTATACTATACTATACTATACTATACTATACTATACTATACTATACTATACTATACTATACTATACTATACTATACTATACTATACTATACTATACTATACTATACTATACTATACTATACTATACTATACTATACTATACTATACTATACTATACTATACTATACTATACTATACTATACTATACTATACTATACTATACTATACTATACTATACTATACTATACTATACTATACTATACTATACTATACTATACTATACTATACTATACTATACTATACTATACTATACTATACTATACTATACTATACTATACTATACTATACTATACTATACTATACTATACTATACTATACTATACTATACTATACTATACTATACTATACTATACTATACTATACTATACTATACTATACTATACTATACTATACTATACTATACTATACTATACTATACTATACTATACTATACTATACTATACTATACTATACTATACTATACTATACTATACTATACTATACTATACTATACTATACTATACTATACTATACTATACTATACTATACTATACTATACTATACTATACTATACTATACTATACTATACTATACTATACTATACTATACTATACTATACTATACTATACTATACTATACTATACTATACTATACTATACTATACTATACTATACTATACTATACTATACTATACTATACTATACTATACTATACTATACTATACTATACTATACTATACTATACTATACTATACTATACTATACTATACTATACTATACTATACTATACTATACTATACTATACTATACTATACTATACTATACTATACTATACTATACTATACTATACTATACTATACTATACTATACTATACTATACTATACTATACTATACTATACTATACTATACTATACTATACTATACTATACTATACTATACTATACTATACTATACTATACTATACTATACTATACTATACTATACTATACTATACTATACTATACTATACTATACTATACTATACTATACTATACTATACTATACTATACTATACTATACTATACTATACTATACTATACTATACTATACTATACTATACTATACTATACTATACTATACTATACTATACTATACTATACTATACTATACTATACTATACTATACTATACTATACTATACTATACTATACTATACTGCCCCTACTCGCATAACAGTCCTATATGGATAGGAAACGCTAACAATATGGGACTGTTATGCGAGTAGGGGCAGTATACTATAGTATATAATACTTCACATTTTTACATTATTCTATTGGAAAATATGTCTATTGTTTATATGATAAAAAAAAGCTTTGTATGTACACGTTAGTGCAAATATGTATAACCATGTCATTCGTACAGTACAAACTTGCTATGTGAATCAAACGCAAGAGCTCGTTTAAAAACCGAATAACCTTTCGAGAACGCAGATGGTCATCTCGGAGGTAGACATACCAACGTCATTTCCAAATAAGGTAGATTTTTTATCCTTCAACCATCAACCTGACGACGATGACGTCCGCACGATTGATGGATTATGAGTGGTTAATTTGTTGAATTAGGAAGACAGAAGTCAGACGAAAAAAAACTGGTTTCAAATTCAAACGGTCAGTACCTAGTTGGGTTTTTTTTTGCTCTGCCATCCCTCGGCAAGTCATCAGTATCATGCACTCCTTTCGAAGTTCTTGTGTGGGAATGGACCAAACCTCACTGCAGATTTAAAATTTGGTACCTACCAACATACATATTCCGGTGAAGTCCGTCCCCAGTTGGGGTTCCGCCAAAGAGCCTGGATGTGACACTGACACGTCAAACTAGTATGCCACTGCCAGATTGCGTTAGTTTTTGGTTCAGTAGTTCCTGGCCTAGGCATTTCCCACAAGCAGAGGCGAGAAGTGACGTCCTCCGAAATACTATTCCAACTTGTCCTTGACCGGGTGCGTTTTTCTACAGACTATTAGGGCTCATTTATCAAATCGTTCACATTCTGTTGGTGTCAATCAATCGCTTTTGGACACCTGTCTGACAGTTGGGAGGCTGGTAGTTAGTGATATTTTTTTGTGCGCCTATGGAAGCTCTACCCTCGGCATCTGAATGGCAGCTGTGTTTGTTCAGATACGTCTTTATAGCACCTTCGTTGCTTTTTTGGCTACGATTTGTGAATGTGACTGTTAATGGGACTCACGTGCTTCATAAAGTTTTTTTTTTGTGTCAGCGAAAGCATCTCCAGATTGTATGAAGGCTGAGGAATAATAAGATAGGTATGTTACTTCTTAAAGTTTCAGATATATCTGAATCAGACTGTTATCTTATCTCTATTGTAGAGTTTCATGGTTATTTAATATTTGAACATAGCTTACCAAAAAAACGTACTTCATTCAGAGACACGCAATTGCAGATAAAAGAAACCGAAAAGCCTCGAAATCGTGTGTCACTTTCTCCGTAGGGTGGCTGTCACTTGGAACACTTTTCAAATCGTTGATGTCTGTCTGACCTCGGTTGGAGGAAACTGTCCAGAATCTATCAATGTCAAAAAGCCGCCCCGAAATTAATTACCATTCATCATGCCACGGGGCACAAACACCGTGTAGTTACAACAACAGACGCTGTTAACAACAACCAGACCAGAAGTTACCTGGGGTAATCGATAGGGAATCTTGCTGGGCCAAGTAAACGGCCCAGGCAATCCGGATCAATGAAATTCATTTCACGGTGCGGAAATGCAATTCGCTTGTTGCTTGCCGATCGCAAACTGTGCGCAAGTGATTGACGACACAGTTCCGCGACATCTCGGGTGATGTCTCCAGCTGTTGCGCGGTCAGCGGGTTCGAAATCAGGTCAAGATGTCGATCGGTTCAATTGCAAAGGGACGGATGGTTTCAGTTGATTCAATTTTGTGGCGTTCATGGGTCTATATGAACTGTGAAGGCGAATGAGGAAAACTAATTCGAGAAAATATGGTTATGAAAAAATCAGTTTTCATACACTAGCCTTTAATTTCCAAAATATTCTCTCTGATTAGGTATCGCAAAAATCTCTCACATGTTTTCAAGATAACCTGTTGTCCAGAGAGTTTTCTAAAGTTCTTTGATCATTTGTCTTTTTTATCATAATTTACTCGCACTTATTGCACTTATTTGACTTTAGATGATTAACAGGATTTTTTTTGTACGATTTATTTAACGAGGGATTAACCTGCTGTTTTCACCCTCCATGTAAGGAAATATGAATAACATTACTATTCTTCATAACGAACAAAAATGTTATCAGCAGAGCTTATTTAAACCAATCTGAACAAAAATTGTACAATTGATAGCATAATCTTTTTGAAAAAAATTAAAAAAAAGAAAGTAATGGTATTGTAGTATTAATGTGCGTTAATGCGCCGAAAAGTGCACTGTACCAAAGATGATATGAGTGGAAAAGCACTATTGGTATAAAGACTCGAGCTTCCAAGCAAACTGATGTATGACCACTATGTATATTCAAGCGAAACAAGAGAAACATTATATGGGATTTTCATTCTATTGGATTCATTCAAACAAAAAAAATAGTGAGAATCGAACTCATTGCATCATTTTTATCTCGGCTTGCCAGTCCGATATCTTACCCAGTGGCACTTCTGAGTCTGAAAAAAATCAGGAAAATAAAATTTCATCTTAATGTTTTGGCTTTATATGAGCAATTACCATCATACACTTAAGGAAAATGCATGATTTGGATTTTAAATCATCCACTTAGACTGACGTTATGAGAAATTCTAGAATCAGTTGTGTGGAATTAAAGTAGTTACTACAAGTAAAAGTAAAGTAAACAAACCCGTTCAATTAATGTCGGAATTATTGTGAGTACAGTACAGTACAGAGTAGAGTTTTCTAAAATAACGTAAAGATGTTTTCTTTGTTGCATCGTTCTTAAGGAACGAGGTTTGAAATTAACAGTTTTCTTACAAAATACATAACTGATTTGAGCCCACTCGACGGCTTTAATTGAAAAATATTCAAGAAATTTCCATCAATTTCAGTAAACAAGTATGCACCAATGCATTTTATTGATGGACCGCTCCCACATTCCAAAAAGAAAAGAATTTCCACAGATGGAATAAATTTTAAGAAATACGTCAAAAAAGTATAAAGTGGGAAATGCAATGTGATATACAAAGTAGAATGAATTCACGGATGAATAATATACGGTTCGAAAGATTGAGACATGAAAAGTTACTAGGGAGTCAGGAAAGTCTACCGTGGGAGAAAAAAGTTATTTTTTTTTAAGTTTTATTAACGACACTTTACCATCCTTATGGCATTCGTGTCGAGAGAAAAAAGTTATGGATTGAAGAAGTTGTATTATTTCGAAGAAAAGAGTGATAAAATCGGTAACTGAACATTTTTGTCACTCATTTTTCCGAAATAATAAAATTTCTTCAATACTTATCCCGAAATTCAATGCTAAATTGAATTTCAATCCGAAAACTAAATTACCCATTCTGGACAATGATGGTTTTATACTCCAAAAGAAGAGGTTACATAATTTCAATGCCGATTGGAGCTAACTTATTATGTCAAAAATATGCTGAATCGGGTATTATATACGTTAACGATGACCTGATTGTCTTGTGACTTCTGGCACAAAGACTCGAAGTCTCGAGCAAAATGACGAATTTCAACAATATACAAATATTAAAGCGAATCAAGTAAAAAAGGTCGATAGAGAGCAAAGCCGTATCAAGGCACCCTCCCCCCAATGGGGGCAATTGATTATTACTTTAACCATACTGCTTTTGTTTCAAGGAATCTGGGAAAAGTAAAAACTAAAAATTACTTACACTACGGAAGAAGTAAAAATTGTAAATATAATGAAAGGTAAACCAGCTAAGGAGGCCTCCCATGAAATAATATCTCTAAATGTTTCACTTTAATACAAGTCAAGGTGGGCCCTTAGAGTGTAAATTGCAGAATTTTTCCGGATTTATGTCAAATCAAATTCTCGAAAACGTTTGTCGTTTCAATCCCAATTGAATGTAAGAGAAAGTTCAACTAAGAAGAACCATATGGACGATGCATACGAGCAAAATTGATTATAAACATGTACAGTGAATCCCCGATTTTATCACCCCTATGATGCACTTTAGGATGATAAATTGGGGACAGTGACAAAATCGGGTAATTTTCAAAGGGCATTTATAAATAATTTTCTCGAAATTAATCAGAAATTACAATTACTGCGTCATTTAAAACAGTTCAGGGAGTTTTTTGTGTGCTTTTAGTTGATACTTGATAATTTTAGTAATTTTTTCAAACAAAAATCATAAAATTTTGTTGCTATGTTCCATAAAACTCTTTTTTTTACCGATATCATCAAGATAATTTATGATCCCCAATGGTTTAATACCGATGACTTAATTAAAAAAACAAGGTTTTAAAATAAGATTAACAAATATATTGTTCCAAACAACTTCCAATAAAATAATCATAACTAACAACTGAGGGCATTTCCTATTATTTCGAATGGAGCTGTACGGATGTTGGACAACAAAGTTGATTGGGCTTATGCTTTAAATATCTCGACAAATGACGTAACTTCTTGCGGCTTATTAGGGAAATTGCTTTGAAAAGAGCTCAATTGAGGCCTCCAGAGCCAAAGTATAGTGGTATAAGAGCAAAAATGGTCTTTTTTAAGTTCATGATGCTATCCGATTTTTTATTTTTGAACTTTGTTTGGGACGTATTGTTCAGATTTTTAGAATTTTACCTACACACTTTTGCGCTCGAAAGAAAATACAATTTTTCGAAAAATATTTGGAAATTGGAATAACACAACCACTTCAAAACGTGTTTTCTCGAAATAAGCTTTTGCCCTTCAATGATCCTTTGGCTCCAAACGTCATAAAACAAGCTTTTTGATCATATCAATGTTTTGTTGTATCGTTATATTTATGATTTTGACTGCATTTGCTAACTTTATTAAAGTTCAAATGTGAATAAAAAAACTCTTGTTTAAAATCGGACATCTTATCCTTATGTTATTCCTAAGTCATCTTTATTATATCGCTATTGTTGTTTTGTTATCATGTTGTATAACAATCTTGTCAATTTACGCGATATCAATTAAAATCATCCCAGAGGGAGAATTTTTAAATCTTAGTATTTTTATATTTAATCAAATATAGTGACAAAATTGTGTAATAAAAGGTGACAAAATCGGGGATAGACAAAATCGGGTGCAGACATAATCGGTGCGTGACAAAATCGGGGATTCACTGTATTAAAAAATTGAATAAAGACTTCAAATTTTACCAAAACCAAACAAAGTCGTACAAGAGAACAAAGGAAAAAAATCCCCACTAGCTAAACTCGCCTCATTAACTAATTTCTTGTCATCCATATTAGCACTCCACGATGACATGCATCAATCATAGTAAAGGAGAAATTAAGTTCCTCTTTAGCCGGGAACCTGGGACATATCGGGCCGAAAGACGAAGGAAAAAGCTCCTTCGTCGTCAACCTCCTCGCGTCTCCAATAGCCTGCCATAACCGATTCCGGCAAGGTGCGAGAAGTGTGGAAAGCAAAAGATTGAAACAAAACACAAGATTACAAGGAAAGACACTGGTAAATCAAACAGTCAAACAACATTCAATCACGTGGGGACATTAAGGCCTTTTGTTGAATCGTCGTCGTCGCTCGTTGACGGGTAACGTCGTGTTCTTTGAGGTTCTCTGCCTGATGGACAAGGGTAACAGTGGAGGAAAGGGGTGTCCAAACCGGAGCAAAAACAAACGTCCATGAGTTGCTCATATTGATCGTTTCCATATTTACACATACAGGCACGCACTCGACGCACTCCGACCGAAGTCCGGACTCCGGGAACAACCTGGTCCTGTCCGTCTTCATTCGCTATGCCTTCTCACCGGGGGGACACACCGGGTAGGATAGATAGAGAGAGAGAAAGCTTAAATACTTAGCAGAGAGAGAGAGTCCAAGACTGACCAAGTGGCCACGCGAAACCTGTTATTGGAAGTGATGAGCTGTCTTGTAACGAACGGCGGCAACGACGACGACGGCGAAGCTAGGAGGCCTACAACGATTGTACCTACAACTGTTGCCGCTTGGCATGGTTCGGTCAATCCGTTGCTTGTGGTGTTCCAATGATGGGCACATCATTGCTGATCTGGATCGATCACACAACCCAAGTACCGTAGCTAGTATGTAGTAGGTAGCACCGAGAAAATCAGGCGCGATCGATGAAGATTGATTGATCTCCACTGATTGTGACGTGCGATGCAGCAGCTGTTGTTGTTCAGGCGGCAGCAGTTAGTTGTCCAGTTTTGTTGTAACTGGCCGCTAAGGAGCACTAAGAAGAAAGTTACATCATGGTTGCAACGACGGCGACATTCTTTGCTGACCCGCTTTTGGGAAATAGGTTTTTGGAATTGATATCCTAGTAGGGTACTTCTGTCCATAATGCCCTTGCGGGGTAAAACGCCAGCGACTATATTTTGATGAATTTTAAAAATTTGCGAAGTTTTAAGTGGATTCTTTTCACACAAATGTGTTCTAAAAATCAATACCTTGTAATTTTAATAAAAATGATTTCCAGATATTCATTTATATACGAATAACAATCAAATTAAACTGTGTGGTGGCTATCCATCACTTAAGTTGTAAAAAGTGATCAAATGAAATAGGCTTCCACACCAAGATGACTGCCTAAAACATCTTCTACACTGATTTTATTGATTGTTTAAATTATATATTTGAATTATCAATTGATGAAAAACTGTGGTAAATTGTTGTTTTGCAGTAAAGTACAGATTTATTTAATTTTAAATATCCGATCAAAATGCCCCCATCAATTTATGGACAAATCGCCCTCCTCTCAAGGTGCTGTTCAGTAAGATGTAAACAAAACCTCGTGTTTTATTCTAAATTTTGGAATGCAGTTTTCCATGAATATAGACCGAATATCGAAAAGATATATCGATCATTTTCTTTGCTTAGTCCTAAATTATCATTAGAATGCATAATAATTACAACTTTCGATCGGGTTTGAGTAAAAAACGTGCACCGAAAATCGAATTGGTTCACTAAATTTGTCGCCAAAAGCAGCAGAAAAATTTTGTTGAAACTGACACAGTTCAAAATAAAGTCAAAAATTTCAAAGATTTTCATTTTTCACTTAGAAATGTTAACAAAACACTTGTTTTTATGTGTAGATAAACTTGGGAAAAAATATTTTTTCAGTTTTTTCCCAATTAAATATCAGAATTAATTCATTTTCACTGTGAATATTGTGTTGTTTTTTAGTCGTTTTAATCCAATGTTTTGGAGCATCATCTGCCTACACTGGGGCGTTTAACATCCAATGATTTAACATCCAATCCCAGTAATATTGATTAAAATAAGTTTTATCATGTGCTATGATTTTAAGCAGAGAAACAAGGACTGTTTATATTTTAAAATTTTGAGGTTTATGAGTTTGTTCTTCCACCGAATCATTAAGTTTCACTTGATTGTGTACATTCAGAGATAAAACTCTACTTCAATTATGACTACAATTATGACTCCAAGGTTCGATCTACACTCTCCTTAAGCCTTAGGGGGCTCGGGGCAATTTTTCTTGAATAGATTTTGTCTCATATGCCATCCCATAGAACACATAATATCTTAAACATGCAAAGGTTTCGAGAATGAGTTCAGTATTTTACCTCCAAACAACCGTTTTGTCTTCTAAGAAGGTAGTTTCTGTTATCTGCAAACAATTATTGTTAGAACAGTACGCGCAAACATTTCTGAACGAATATTTACGTCCAATGCATACTTCTATTCGTAATTTATTCAATGACTCAATCATCAACATAAATTCCCTGTTTTAGAAATATTCTTAAATTGAAATTAATATGTTTTTCTATCCACCATTAATCGCTTGGTGAGTATTTCGTCGAAAGCAGAATGAATCTGCTCCGTTTTGGCAATTGGGTGGCAACATTTAGATTTAAGACTTGGAATCCGAAATCATAAGAATAATAGAAAAGACTTCAATCCAAGTTCCATGGAGATACAGTGTAAGAGTTTGAGAGTAAAATTGATCACGAGATCTCGAGTTTTCAGTGAAACCATGAAACTCAAGAAACAGCACAAGAATTGAAAATCTCAATGAACTGAATTTCTATTGTGAAACCTGGAAGAAGAAAAGATTAAAAACATATAAAATTTCGTGTTTAGAGAATCATTGAAAGAAATTCGCAATTCAACTATGAGAATGTTTTTATAATGAAAATAGTTGTCGTAGCAAGAAATTCAATATAAATTATGTAGCTTAAGAAGGGTTAAACTAGTTTCTTCCAAATTTTAAATTTTAGTTTTTTTTAATCAAAAATTGATCTCTTAAAAAATACTCTTCCACTTAGATTCATTTTAAATTAATATTATTACTCATTACATTTTCTCGCACTTAATAATCATTTTCAACATGCTGAGAACATTAAGCTTCCATTATTAAAATGGTAAATTGAAAAATGAAATACTGAATTCAGGATGTTTACTACAGGAGAGGATTATTTCAAATTAAAAGTGCTTCCAAATCAAAAGCATTAAACTTCGATTTCATCAGTCATAAAAGCTTACATATATTCTTATTTTTTAATATCGTTTTTTTTTAAGTAGATTTTCAGAAAAAGAGCGAAGAATTTGTAAACTAAGAGTAATTTGTTAAATGATTGAAAAGTTTATTTGAGATAACTTATTTTCTTATTTCAATAATACAAGGGTATTCCCGGAATAAAAAATCTGGAATGTTTGATGCAAAAAATTTAAATTGCTTTAAGTAAATATGAATCTATCCGTAAATAATGTACAAGCTTAAGTATATTTGTGCTTTATGAAAATGGGAGATGTTTTTTTTCACCTATTCTGTACTGCAAATATTCTTTCAAAAAGTGGTCATTTTTGTTATTAATCCAAATTTAGACAAAGCTGAGAAAAATTATTCTAGCCTCCAGTTAAACCCATGAAGTTTTTATTTAAATGTGATTTTTTTTTTTTTGAGATTCGAAACATAACGTTTGATTCACCGGGAATTCCTTAAACATTTTCTTCATGCATTTTCAAGAGAAAATGATATTTTATATGTTGTAGGGTAAGCATTCCAGATTCCCCAGATTTATTTGGACCAATCCGGGTTTTCAGAGTAAAGTGGATAAGTAAAGGAAACTACGTTGTGTCCAGAATATATACTGTAAAATCAAGCTCATATTCTGCTGAATTTCTTTACATTTACATTATTTAAAGTTTCTGCACTCGTAAATATACCTGCCTAGCTGACAAATAATTGGTCGTTCAGTAAACATATATTTTTGAATAGAAATAAAATCATATATTGAAGCAATGCAGCTCTAATCTTACCTTTTCGAAACCCTGAAGGCTTACCTTAGACCGCGCCTATCAAACTTATTTAAATTTTCGATACAGTGAATCCCCGATTTTGTCACCATTTTGACCCAATTTTGTCACTATATTTGATTAAATATAAAAATACTAAGATTTAAAAATTCTCCTTCTGGGATGATTTTTAATTGATATCACGTAAATTAACAAGATTGTTATACAACATGATAACAACAATAGCGATATAATAAAGATGACTTAAAGATGTCCGATTTTAAACAAGAGTTTTTTTTATTCACATTTGAACTATAATAAAGTTAGCAAATGCAATCAAAATCATAAATATAACGATACAACAAAACATTGATATGATCAAAAAGCTTGTTTAAGGACGTTTGGAGCTAAAGGATCATTGAAGGGCAAAAGTTTATTTCTAGAAAACACGCTTTGAAGTGGTTGTGTTAATCCCATTTCCAAATATTTTTCGAAAATTTGTATTTTCTTTCGAGCGAAAAAGTGTGTAGGTAAAATTCTAAAAATCTGAACAATACGTCCCAAACCAAGTTCAAAAATAAAAAATCGGAACATCGGATCATCATGAACTTTAAAAAGACCATTTTTGTTCTTATACCACTTTGGCTCTGGAGGTCTCAATTGAGCTCTTTTCAAAACAATTTCCCTAATAAGCCGCAAGAAGTTACGTCATTTGTCGAGATATTTAAAGCATAAGCCCAATCAACTTTGTTGTCCAACATCCGTATAGCTTCATTCGAAATAATAGGAAATAATGTGCCCTCAGTTGTTAGTTATGATTTTTTTTTTATTGGAAGTTGTTTGGAACAATATATTTGTTAATCTTATTTTAAAACCTTGTTTTTTTAATTAAGTCATCGGTATTTAACCATTGGGGAGCATAAATTTTTCTTGATGATATCGGTAAAAAAAAAGTGTTTTATTTACGCTATTACGTTGCTATTAACATAGCAACAACATTTTATGATTTTTGTTTGAAAAAATAACTAAAATTATTAAATATCAAATAAAAGCACACAAAAAACACCCTGAACTGTTTTAAATGACGCAGTAATTGTAATTTCTGATTAATTTCGAGAAAATTATTTAAAAAATGCCCTTTGAAAATTACCCGATTTTGTCACTGTCCCCAATTTATCATACTAAAGTGCAGGGGTGATAAAATCGGGGATTCACTGTATACCGTAAAGAAATTTAAGATTTTTGAATTCAAACTTTTACCTTCGGAGGGCTTGGGGCATTTTTATTGGTGGGCCTCGCTTAGTTTGATAAGAAGTTTAACTGATGATGCTGTTTATGATTTAGAATTATCAGTTGATTTAAATAAAATTTGAGTAGTGGAAATAGGAGCAAAATGAACACTTTAATATTTCAAAACACATCAGAATGCAGTGGGGATATTACAATTTAAGATGATTAATAATCGATTAAGAAAGCTTATACATAAGACAGATTAACTCGAATAATTAATGATTGATAATTGTTTGTTACTATAGCTTAACCCTGTATGCGTGGCAACACATCGCTTCCCAAGTAACACAGATTATGCCAACTAGCATTAGGAAGTTTTATTATGGTTTAATTATGGCATTTTTATGACGGTTTTATTATGGTCATGCAGAATGCTTATATTTTTTTTCGACCATATGTTTGCAGATGGTTTTGAAAACGCTAATAAAACTTTTATTAAACATACTATTTTAGTTATTTTGAAAGAGTTATGAATGCTTTTTTAAAACTATAATAAAACACAAACTTAGAAGTTTGCTCCAAGCTTTCTTTTGCATGTTTTATAATAGCACTCAGTGCCTGATTATTAAACCGCCATAAAACTTAGTGACAGTTCTCGATCAAAATGTCAAAACAGGACACGCTCAGATTAGATAGCACATATTTGAATTGGAACTCCCATTTTTACACATTTTTGGTAAGTTATGCGTGTTGGTTTTGAGTTTAAATTAAAAAAATACATCTTTGAAAACTTGAAATCACCGAAAGTGTTATGAATATCTTTACAATATGAGTATTGAGTGAAAGGGCCCAAATAGTAGGAAAAAAAAGCTTGACGCCATCATTAATTCAAGATGGCGGCTTCCTCTTTTATTTTCAAAGCTGAAAATTACTGAAAATATCGTGAAACCTTCACAATATGGTTATCAGGTGAAAGTAATAAACGAGTAGAAGTCAAATTTCGTTGCCCGTCGCCATCTTAAATCCAAGATGGCGGCTACCACTCAACTTAAAAATACTGTAAATGACTGAAAATCGCATAAAACCTATATTATAGGGGTATAAGTTAAAAGAAATCAACCGGTAGAAGTTGAATTACGCTATCTTACGCCATCTTGAAATCCAAGATGGCAGCTTTCTATAAACTTAAAAAATGCTCTAAATCATTGAATATCGCATGAAACCTCCAAAATATGGATATTTGTCAATTGGGATAAGCTATAAAAAGTTTATTTTTGCATTCTGACGCAATCTTGAAATCCAGGATGGTGGCTTCAGCTGAACTTAAAAATACTGTAAATGAATGAAAATAGCATGAAACTCCCAAATATATTGTATTGGGTGCTAAGGCTAAATGATAGAAGTCAAATATCTCTTTTCGCGTTTCTCTAAAAATCTGTAAGTGACTGAAAATCCCACAAAAACTACCACAATACAGACCCCATTCGTTTTTGGCAACATTCGATTTTGGAAACATCGAATTTGGCACATGTGCCAAAATCAGACGGTTAACAGAAACAACATAACCTTATAGTTTTCGCTAGAATAAGACCAATAAAATTTAGACATAATAGCATGATAGGAATAAAAGAATTACAAAAATGGCAAAAAAAATCAAAAACTATAAACAAAACCCCCTTCACCCGATACCCATTTTGTTGGGGTTTCATGCTATTTCAAGTCATTTACACCATTTTAAAGTTCAGCGGAAGCCGCCATCTTGGATTTCAAGATGGCGTCAAACATCGAAATTTGACTTCAACTCATGATTTATTCCACGGGTCATTCAAAACCAATCCCTTTTCATTCAAAAAGTCTGTCCTCATTTACTGTACTAACGATTAACAACTCAGAAATGAGGAACTCAACCTTAGCGTGTAATTGGTTGGCTTGCGAGAGAAACGTCAAATCGTAGCTTTTTTTGGGGTCATCATTAAACCATAATAAAACTATGAATTGACTCACGCCATGTTGGTTGCAAAATCGGAGGGCACAAAATGACGCCATGTTGATGGATTCACAATGCAAGCATTGGAAAAAAATTTTTCAGGCCTTTTTCCATCAATTCCATCATGATTGACCATCAGATTTGACGAGGCGCATTTATTTTAAGATACTATTTCATATACATTTTACCTAAAATCTTGACTGGCAGTAGAAAAGAAGCTCAATATATGGTTAAAATATTGGTTTTTTCAGCTATTAATTTTACCAGATCATATCTGAATAATGCAATCATCATTCATCAACCATTATGGTTGCTGGAAAAAATAAAAAAAAAACTCCGAGAACTGACAGAACCGAAAAAAAAAAAATTTCTAACATGTTTTATAATAGCTTTTTAAAAGCTTTGGTGACCAAAATTGATGACCAACAATTATACGTCTTGATGACGTTTCTAGGGTAGGGCCAAATAGCCTGATTTTGGCTTTATTAGAGTCCAGGTGATGTTATAGAATGCGCTTTAGCTTTTTTATGAAGATTAATGCGATAGTCCAAACGATATTTTGCCGACCATAATAAAGCTAAAATTGTTACTTGGGTTTACTTGAATTATATAGAGTGATTGCAAAACGTAATTGAATTTTGCATTTGTTTTTTTACAACTATCAGCTCTATGTTAGGAATCTATACAAAACTCAAAATTAATTCGTAAAGAGTGAGCATCAAAGTTCAATGCCTTCGGAAATCTGTGTTGGTCTTATGTGGAAAAACATATGATGCTCTAATCATTCTTTCAAACCAAACAAAACGAATTCATTAATCATCGCATCAGCAAGATTATGATTTCCCTGCAATCTGCATTCTTATTACATACCGTGTTGGTTCTAATCTCCAACGGCGCTCTTTAGCACAACAACCGATACTTTTCTCACTTCATTTATCTCACAGCTGCTAGAAAATAGTGACGTTGATTGCACTTCTGCAGCTTAAATATGTTCGGGATCTTGTTTCAGCATTCCGATGCAAAACCACCGCATTATCGATGATGCCACTCCGTTTGAACAATCAGCAGCCTAGAGCCCGCTGAAATCTGAGCTGTTATCCGATGTTACTCCCCTTGTTAAATCTATTATCTCAGTTTAAACCTGTATGATTGATTATGATTGAGCTGGAGGAAAGGATCAAGAATCAACCGCTCTCAACCATCTAGGAGGACAATTAATTCGATACAATGCAGAACGATCTGTCATCTCCCACTGGTGCCCGGGTCTTTATCGCAAAGCTGTCGTCGCGCTCCTCTAAGCTGACTTGCTCCTGTCCTGTCTCGTCGTGGTTATGCATCTCTGACATCTGGAAAGGGCTTGCAGATTAATCGGATGCTAGTCCCTCTTTGCAGTTATAGCACCAAGCACAGAATGCCCGCTGCAAAATCAACGATATGGGACCAAGATTGATCATAACCGGTGACTTTCGAGACAGATTTTAGCTTCTTCAGCAGGAGCTCGCTTCGGAGCAGATTAGAGCCAACTGAGTGAGCGTATCTTATCATGACATGTTGTCCGGTGAATGTATTTGTATGTTGAAAGAGAAATGAAACAATAATTTTAATTTTAATTCAAAAAATGAAAAAGCTGTCCTTCTTAAAGATGATACTTCCCTATTAAAGGATGAAAAGGTGACCTTTATACGAACTTAACATTTCCTGAAATAGGTTTTTTTATTGCAATATTTTTGAGCAGGTTGATTAGGCCCTTTTGCTTCTTATCAGATGTGTCTTGCATTCCATTCTTGAAATAAAGCTATTTAAAGCTAAAGGTTTTACTGAATTGCTATGCATATATTATTCATGCAGAAAAAATCCAAAATATGAGCGCTAATAATCACAGCAGCTTTGCCTACTAGCGACACGTCGCATACGTCGCGACGTTGAAAATAATAACGACGCAGCGCGAGTTTCCTAGGAGACTTGAAGCATGCGATTGATGTCCTAAGGAAAATGTACAGTAAATAACATAAACAATGTTCGAGTACTACGTCGAAATCGCCTACTGGACTGAAAAAGGAAAAATATACCTGCGAATGACAGGAATCCCGCTAGTAAAAAAGCGTCGCTAGTCCTACTGTCGCTATTCGGTTTGGTGCTATACACATAATATTACCACACGAAAACTCAAGGTGCCTGTCATGGCCACCTACCTATCTTTGTTAAGGGCGTATATTCGACGCACTCAGGAAATTGTTCGTGTTGAGCGTAGTAACATTTATAGACTTTAAATTGTCTTTCTGGGACTTAGCCGGTTTTCCGGAAAATGGCTGAAAAATTTTACAGACAGTCGAGTTTTGGCTAACATTTTTTTCGAGATAACAGATCACGACGTTTCAGGTCAGTTATCTTGGGGGCAATCTACAAAATGTATATGGTTGGTTTTCAAAGTTTGATAGTAAAATTTTAACTATACAGCCATTGCCACCTTAATGGTGTTTTTACTATAGTGAATGTTCCTATGTTGGAGGACTTGAGTTGTATGTATGTATGTTGCAAATCCACCATGGGTGCACGGATTCACCGCAGTTTTGCCTAAGCATGTGCTCATTAACATTTTTTAGATATTAAAGTTCGACAAATCTCCAATGTCACGAACATCATACCCGGTACCATGGCTTCGTGTGAGCTGTTCTGTAGTGAATGTATTACGTGTCTCTGTAAGTATATTTTGGGTGAACGAATCTATCAGGTACACAACCAGTTGAAGACGGATAACATTTTTAGTGTTATTCATTTACTACAGGTATTCCGGCATCCGTGTATATACCTGGCTGATTGGCAACTGATTGAACGTTCGTAATTATGCAATTATTTAACAACAATTATAACATCTTACCTACCCATCATAACTGGGATTTAAATTAACTACCTACCAAATTGTCTCGAACTTTACACTCTGACTATCTTCACATCCATTCAATGACCTTCTTACCACTGGGTGTTTCCTTTTTTTTCACTTCCTATTCCGACTTCAAAAGGCTTTTTTTTTTTTTATTCTTGTCACTCCCGTTGTACAACGCATTCACAGATTTCAATCACATCTCCGGTGGAACTGATTCCACTATTTAGAAAAATATTTCCCTAACACCAACATTTATCGACGCCTATGTTGGAGGACTTGAGTTTTGATATAAAAAAAAAACAATATTGTAGTTACTATAAACATGACGTATGCGCGCAAATGAGCGCACAGTTATAAAGATAGGTAGGCAGATATTTTATATTTTTAAATACTTTCAAAGCATTATGACTAATGTTTAGTAGGAAAGATCCGGGCTATATGCACCGAAAATAACAATCCCCCTTATTCTGCGCCGCGCGTGAGGCGACGATAGTCGAGTCGGAGTCACGTGAGTCTTGTCACTTTATTCCCGAAGCCGAGGTGACTGCAGTTCGTGCCCAGCTGACTACTAGATTAGGATAAGAACTCAAAAAGTTCATTTTAAAAGACGTTTCTCACCTAAAGCGACTACTGGAATCGGGTGACAAGGGTGATTCGACCATCGTCACCTCACGCGCGGCGCAAAATAAGGGGGAATAAATATGGTGGGGGAACTGGGTAGAAAACGCGCAGAGCAGGTGAGATGCGTCACCGTCAGTAGTTCACTATACAAACGTTTTTTCAATATTTCTGAAAAAGCCGGTTTGTTTTATTAACACTTTTATGCGTTTCCTAACATTTATGGAAATTTTTAATTTTATTTATAACGTTAACAGCTGATCCCGTACGAATTCTGTTTCAATTTCAACTTTCAATATGGTATGAATAGCTTGTGTTTGAATGATAATTGCGAATTATTTTCATGAGGCTCTTGTCGATTGGAAAAATTTGGATCTCACGCTCGTTTTTTTAAATTCAAAATTAAGTTGTTTTGGTTTAAAACAGCACTTCAGTTGCAGCTCTCAACTTTGAATTCGACTGGGAAATTGCAAAAACTAAGTTCTGACTGGCATTCTCAAATCTAAGTTCGACAGCCGAACTGCAATTTAAACTTTCTTCATGCCATTATTCGTAATTTCTCAAAATGTAGTTCGCTAAGTGTATTCAGTTCAAAAATAGGATTCAATTTTTAGTTCGTTAGATCGATCTCAATTTTTCTCCTTCGCCGAAGGGAAATAGGGATTAGTTTTAGTTCGCAGTTCGAACTCCGTTTGAACCATCGCAATGAGGAAAAATGAAACTCAACTTTAGTTCATACAATCGAACTATGTTTTGAACCTCGGTCAAACTTAATTTTGAGTTTAAAAAAAAGGAACGTGCAGGTAATAAGGATGATCCTTTTTGCTGTCGCCGGAAAGTTAATTGAAGGCAACGAAATCTAAATTTATCCGAGGTGCTAGGAACTTAACATCTAATTCAGAGTAATTTAGGGGCGCTGATTCCAAATATGCAATCAGTTTTTCTTCTAGCAGCTCTTGTTTATGAAACAAATTTAGAAAATGGTTAAAAATTCATTGATTCAATTTGTGCAGTTTTTTGGCATAACTGTAAAGAATAACAAAGATTTGGAAATTCAAGATCTAAATTCAATAATCAACTTTTCCTAAGATCGCGAGTAATTTTGACTATTGAGAAAAAAGTCATAACATTTTTCTTATTGTTTTATACAATAGTTGCATAAGGAGAAAAATCACAAAAAAATTTAATTTGGGGGAAATGTTCCTAAATGCGCATATTGGGTAATATGCGCATACAACCGATTGACTGATTGACCGAAATGGCTGATAGCTCAACATATCTTATCAGTACAGTTTGAGGGTAATACGCTTTCGACACATGGCATGAAAAAATTTCATTGTTACACAAAGGATAAAAACATTCAAAAAAATTTTTGTTAGTTTAGTAAAAATATATTGAACTTTAATACTCGTGCGTACAGAATCTGAAAACAAAATTTTTAATGGTCTATCCTTCTTATTCATCTGAACATCAGACATTCAACAATTTGAAACTTTTGGCAAAGTTATAAAAGATCAGATATTGGAATAAGAGACGGGTTTTGAATGCCCATATCAGGCAGGATGAATGTCAGTATCATGAAAAAATAGATTAGTCTTACATTTTTTTTTACTTTTTATCATTGAAACATCAAATCTACACTCTAATCACAATCTTACAGTGAAAATAGAAGAGCTCTATACTGATCTCATAAAAATATGATATGAACAAAATTTTACCATGAAATATGGCCATATGGCATCCCTAACTATGTTTTATGCAAAAGAACTCGTGATGTCTAAAATTTCGCCAAAATTTCAGCCATGATGTATGCTTAACATCATTGACTTCCATTTTCAATGAAATAATATCGAAATTTTGCAAGCGTAGATGAAATATAACTAAAACCATAAATATGCGCATTTAGCCCGCCCGGTTTGGGAAATCGGCTCTTACATATACAAAACAAATGTCCGCTTATGTGCATATAGTTTTCAGACTTCTATCTATTGGAATATGGGAGACAATGAGTACTTTCCCTATTTGATATGCGCATTTAGCCCGCGCCTCCCCTGAAGATTCTGAACGGATTATTTTTTATGTACGATATTATTACAAAAAATTGTTCCAAATCTTGGTATTAGTTTTTATATTTTTGGACTAAGTTTTTCTTTAAAATTTGTTCATACCATGTGGTCAAAGTGTATTTCCCTCAAACTGGACTGATAAGCAAGGTTCCCGAAATCACAGAAAATTCTATACTTTAACAGAATTTTCATCACAGAATCAGATTATCCTCAGATGCATTCCCTCTGAAATATTTATTACAAACAGTTGTTTATTCAATGAAACACATTTTACCTGTCAGCAACTTAGGCGGCATCCATAAATTACGTAACGCAAAAAATGCACTTTTTTGACCCCCTCCCCCATATGTCACACATCGTAACGCTTAGACGTACCACCCTATGAAAATTACGTAACGCTGATACCAATCCCCTCCCCCCCCCATCTTCTCATATTTTTAAATACTGATTTTTGAAGATTAAAAAATAATTTGAACATAACATTTTTTAAAGATTCTTCAAAACTATACAAATCGCTTCTTAGTACTCATTGATGATAACTCTCTGATAAAATTAATTGATTGTCTTTTTACGAGTTGCTCTGTGCTTGTTCACTGATGGTCTATCTTGTTTACTTCATTTTGTTCATAAAGCATAACTTTTTATGTAAAATATACTCCACTTAGTAATATTCGTCGGAGTAATCAATATTGCATTCTTTAAATCAATTGAGAAAAAATATTAAAATTTCCGTCTTGAGGTTGAATTGAGTTTTTGGGGGTAAATGTACCTAATATTCGATTTTCCAACAAATATTTCACGTATATTCAATACACATTTCAAGGAGTCTATCTCAGAATCTTTTAATAGAAAAGATCACAAACCACCTTCAACCATATTCAAGCTTACAAGTTTTAAGCTGATTTTGGTTTGCTTATCATGTGCAAAATTTGCATGACATCAATTAGCTATTAGTTGCGATTAAGTAAACTGAAATTTTTAAGGAAAAAATCGTTACGTAACGATGAGCATACCTCCCCCCCTCCCCTATATCACAATTCGTAACGCTGGAGCTTACTCCCTCCCCCCCTAGGAGCGTTACGTAATTTATGGATGCCCCCTTAAGGAATCCGAACCCAAAAGTTTTCTTGCCGATACCGGGAATCGAGCCCAATACGCCTGAGTTACTAGACTCGCGCCAGCCTATCCGCTAAACCACATAAGCGCTTTTCAAAATTATAGTTTCTGATGTCCATAAATAGTTCGAATTTCTAACTTTGAATTTGAATTGGAAGGATAAAATTATTGTGGTTTGTGTAAAACATATCCAATTGTTCATGTTTTTTTTTCAAAAATTAATTGAAATAGCGTCACAGGAATACATCACAGAATTGTTGAGTAAAACTATAGAATCTCAGAATATATTTTGCAAAACATTATTTTTTTTCGGAATCCTTGCTGATAAGATATGTCGATTTATCAGCCATTTCGTTAAATGGCTGTAGGCGTATTTAACCCAATAGGCGCATTTAGGAACACTTTCCTCTACAAGGCGAGTTCAGCAAGGTGATATCAAGGTGAAATCAACGACCCAGTCAAGGAAGGAAATATTATTGAGAGAGTAAATTGCTTTAACCTTAACATTTTTGGAAAATCACTGTCATTTCTTCAGATTTTGAAATTCTTAAATAAATTTTTAATCTAAACCAATCACAAACACCTTCTTGCAGCCAATTAACAAGGTTTGGAAGAAATTTGCAAAATCTTATTGAAATTAAATTAAGAATTTAAAAAGTATTTTTCAACTTTGATTGGCCATAACTTTTATAAAACTCAAAATAACGACTTCAAACCTGTTCAGTTGTGTTATTCGAATTAAAATGTTATTATTTCACCTAATCAATAACTGCGTCCAAGACGAAGTATATGCTGGCCTGCGGATCCGAGACCGACCGAACCCGCTTGTCCAGTAATAACAAGGTCACGATTAGAGATGTACCGAATAGTGGTATTCGGCGAACGGCCGAATACCGAATATTGACCTTTTCAACTATTCGGCCAAACGAATATTCGGTCGAATATTCTATTGAGTTTTTAATGAAAAATACTTCAGCGAATATTTCAATGCTTTCTATTTCTTCCATATAAATGCCCTTCATGTTTTTATTTGATTATTTTCAACCAGATGATATTATCGGATGATTTAAAACAAGATATTTTTTAAGTAAGGGCCTTTCTGATTTTTAAAATGTCAGCAATAATTGAAAAGACATCAGCTGACTTGTCGCTACTAGGGCGTTTATCACCAAAAAGATTGCGTTCCTGTGAAATCTGGTATAAAACATATCGAAACAGGTGCTAAGCTATTTGAAATTGCTTTTCTTATATTGAATTAGATAAAGATCGAATTTGCGTAAAATTTCTTCAAAAGAGTTGTTGAATAGATAGATGATCTTTAACCTTAAATATACCATGCTTTCAACCACACGTATCCACACAGTCAGGCATTCAAGACGATTTTTGCAAGGGAAATTAAAAAAGGTCAAAATGTATGAATTTTCTGAAGTTTTTGAAAAATTGTTATCGAACATAATTTTTTAACTTTTTAAGAGGTATTTGAGATTTCTATTTGAGTTAGCAAATAATCTGAATAAACCCGAGCAAAACTTGGGAATTTTTTAACACTATCTGGATATCCCGGCCAGATTAAACTTATCTGTATTCTTTCCTGGATTTATGAACTAGCATGAATATATCCAGAACATCTGGAATAAACTCTAATCAAAGTATAAAGCAATATCGTTTAGCATTCGTACTGTACTGTACTATCTACAATGAAAGATACGCGGATACACCTTAGATGTTCTGCTGAAACCATAAGTTTTGAATGATTGTGTAGCTTCTACAACATTACTTTTGAATATTTTATAAATTATCCAAAATTATTTGAAAATTGTACAAGCCAGTAGTAGATATTCGGCCTATTCGGCCGAATACTTAGCTCAACTATTCGGCGAGCCGAATATTCGGCTTAACGGTTTTTCGGCGGCATTCAACGCCGAATATTCGGCCGACCGAATATTCGGTACATCTCTAGTCACGATCGACGGCGACGAGCTGGAGATAGTCGAAGACTTTGTCTACCTCGGCTCACTGGTGACCGCAGACAATGACACCAGCCGTGAGATCCGGAGGCGAATTATCAGCGGAAGTCGTGCCTACTATGGACTCCACAAGCAACTGCGGTCGAGAAGACATAGCCCTTGCACGAAGTGTAACCTGTATATGACGCTTATTAGATCGGTTGTTCTCTACGGGCACGAGACATGGATATTGCTCGAGGAGGACCTGCGTACACTCGGGGTATTTGAGCAACGAGTGTTAAGAACCATCTTTGGCGGCGTACAGGAGAACGGAGTGTGGAGGCGAAGGATGAACCACGAGCTCGCGCGACTCTGCGGCGAACCCAGTATCCAGAAGGTGGTGAAAGCTGGCCGGATACGCTGGGCAGGACATGTTGCGAGAATGCCGGACGACTGTCCTGCAAAACAGGTGTTCGCTACGAATCCGTTAGGAACAAGACGAGCGGGGGCGCAGCGAGCGAGGTGGTTAGACCAAGTGGAGCGTGATCTGGCGAACGTGGGGTGCCCGAGAAATTGGAGAACGGTTGCTATGAACCGAATGAATTTTAGGAATTATGTTCGTCAAGTTATGTCGTAGGACGGTATACTATGTAAATAAAAATAAACAATAACTGCTACTCTCAATTAAAAAAATCATGCATTAAAGGGTTAAGTACTTAGGAATCTACTGGGATGAAATTCTTTCTTGGAGTCGTCACACAGAATATCTGGTTAACAGAACGTCTCCTCATTGCGATGTTTTATGGAGATTGAGAAATTGGTCCTTCAACATGTTGTTTAAAAGTTTTACTATGCCTTTATTCAGTCCCCCTTAAAGTACCTAAATATTATATGAGAAAGAGCCTCTTTGTTATACTACTGATACTCCATACCATGCAAAATAGATGTTTGAGAAATATCTTCAGACTTCCCTTGCTTTTTCCAACTCAACAGTTGTACTCAATGAGAACGCAAAATATTCTTCCAATAAATGAACTTTGTGATTTATAAATTATTATTTATGTTCACGATAATATACACTCAACAACCAAAACCAGAACCTTCATTTTACCACGAGCATGCGAACTCATAATACTCGTAAGGGCAAAAAAGAATTTCATTTATTGGACCAACCAAATACTATACCTTAACTATTGAAAAATAGACTATCAACAACCGTTCATTTAAACATGGAACGGTTATTGATAGTCTATATTTCAATAGGTAAGGTATAGTGTTTGGTTGGTCCAATAAATGAAATTCATTTTAGCCCTAATCCTTTTGTCGAAGCAGTACAACAACTTATAGAAAAATTGAACCGTTCAAAAAAAATCGATCAATTGCCAGTTATTTTTGTATTTTATTTTGTGAATTTTGTAGCTTAGTAGTTTCTTTCAGTTTTTTTGTAATTAAGTAAATCTAGAAAAACTTACTTTAGTGTACCTCATGAATAATAAGTATTGAATCTCGTCAAAGGAAATCCTTTTCCATTGAGATTCTAATCGTAATCTATTTCAATAAAACCATAGATTTCCTCGCACTACATCATTAGTCTCAAATCGCACGGTTAGCCATATTGGGAAAAGTTTCGACAGCTAGACGAAACAGCGTGAAACATCGTCCAACATTTGTGACCGGTAGTGTAGAAACTGATGCAAAGAAACACTGGGAATAATAACAGTGAAGTCTCAGTTTATACCAATGCTTACACAATGCAGCAATTCAACTGCATGAACTTTTTCTGGCTAGACTGCAGTCAGCTGTAAAAATTTTGGCTTCGTTTCGCCCCCTCCACTTTTTGCCAGCTTGAGACAACCTTACTTAACTCCCCTAGACCGCGTTTTTTTGTTGCCTTCTGCCTTAATCTGTCAGACAGAATTATGATTAAATTCGATATCTAAAAATATTTTCAGTGGTTTTTTATCATAGTTTTTTTTTAAGCCCATTTAATCCAGAGTTCATGCTTTTCATTATCTTCAATTTTACAGTAAATTTCCTTCATCTTTCTTCAAAATAGTGTGTATCATAATAGATCATACTTTCAACAAAGTTACAAGAACTTAAGTTGAGTCGATAGCTTCAAGAATGGTGCCTAACTTAAGAGTGTTGAAAGTGTTGAAAATGTTTGCAATAAAGTGACAGCTAGTTATAGAGATGAACATCATAGGCTCTAATATGTTATGCTAGATATCAGTTTCCTAAATGAAAATCAAGCGTTAGATTTTATCTTTATGTTGTAGGTGTTGTACGCAGTTTGACCAATGTATTGTGACGGTCAGAGGAAGTGATAATGAAAAGAATGAGAGTGAGAAGAATGTAAACAAATAAAGGAAATGATTATGCGCGGGAATCATAAATACCTAAATGCTTTGATGAGAGAGATATGTTATTCAGCAGCTTGAGAAATCCGAGCGCAAGTATAGCAAAATTAATCCATAGACAAAAATTGATGATTAAAATAGGAAAACAAGAAATCATACCAGCTTTGACTCCACTCATAAACGATTGCTGATCAGCGAAAAAATTGTTATTGCTCGAACTCGACGGTATACAAATCCGAAGCCAAGTGTTACACGTGATTTTCCAATGATAGCTCCGGAAAATTGCCGACGACGACGAAGAGGCCTTAGTTCGGTACTAAGTGGCCAATATCCCGCACAGCCAGTCATGTCGTACAATATCTGACCGCCCATAAATCTTCCAGGTGTTGTGATACACTCACTGACACTATTTAATTAATACAAAATGTTTACCTTGCCAATCGCGGTGTTCCATTTGGGCGTTCTGGGGCTGCCATGTTTGTGTACTTAGGTACCTTCCTACCTTGTAGTTGTTTCGCCGGAACCTTCTGTGGTGGCCCTTCGGCTGTACTCACGAGATAACAGACCCATATTGTACACCCACAATTCAGCCTTCACTCCAATCATGAGTTCTCGATTTCACAGGCATAAAATTAGAACGCGAGCGGCGCTGATTCGATTCGAGACCATCGGCATGAATCTTCCAAGCAACCAAAAGTCACATATTTACTTGAATGAAGGCATTGAAAGTTACATATTGGCTGACAGAGAGAATCAACTGCCCAATTCTCTTTAGTGAACTTTATGTACTCATTAATGAAATTGAAAGTTGCAAAAGTGATTAATATGTACGTTTTATGTGACCTGTTTTGCCCAATTCCCATGAGTAAACTATATTTACTCATTAACGAACTTGAAAGTTGTAAAATTGATCTATACGTACGTTATACGGGACTTAAGTCACATAAAGGGCACAAAAGTGCTTAAAACGGGATTTGGCAAGTCACAAAAAGTGCATTGATGTGCTTTCAAAATCAAATCACCACTTCGAGTTTTAGTTTCAGTTAGAACAACATCTAGGCGGGGTCTTGTGGTAGTGTGTTCCATTCTCACCACGAAGGTTGGGGTTCGATCCCCCAGCCGGGCAAGTTTTTTTTTCAATAAGTAATTTAGTAATTGAGTGACCATTCCGATGCGATATATGTTGGAAATGTAGGAAAGAAGCAATTGAGCAATTTGTCAAGTTTGGAATCCATAAAATATTTTTATTGTTTCGCTTGAATGCAGTGGTCATGCCTTATGTTGCTCAAGAGCTTAAGTTTTTATGCCAGTAGTGTTTTTCCAATAATATTATCTTTTGTGGTAATGCATGTTTCAGCACATTTTTGACATTGAGTCGCAAGGCGGCAACCTCTTTTTTGGGTGTAGTTAAAGTTGGGCAGTAGGTTCTTGAATCTAAGCCTCAATTTTCTTAGAGACCGCAGAGACGAGGTTTTGGTCGAAGGCTATGGGGGCTGGCGAGATTCGGTGTAGATTAGGGATCTCCCTAATAGAAGACGCAACTCCAGTCAACAAGCAACAACTGGCATTCTTCGGAACTCTAGATCATATGGAGTTGGTTTAGTTCGGTGATTGCCTCGAAGGGTGGTGGAATGACCCGCGACGTTTCGGGAAATTGTACTCTTCCTACCTTCTTGTTCCCAGTTTAGAAATCGGGAGCTCAGCGTCGCGTGATTAACAAGCTCATAGGGTTGAATGTAGGTTGCAACGATCTTTCTTGGTGACCACGAGACACGATCATCTGGGACCAATTCCATCCCAGGCTGGGCTGAGCTGATTGCGCCTGGTGGTTCGGTTTTTGAGGTTAGCTGGTTTGTAGAACTTCACCGGATCAGCCAGAGAACGCAGCGATGCGATGTATGTTTTGCGGGAAAATTTATGTCCGACATCGTTTTGTGCTAATATGAGAGGCGCTCGCCTGGTTTCGAACCCACGACACGGTGAGGAATTTTAACTGCCATCGAATTATGTGCGATAAAGAGTGGCATCCGGACGATCCTGTCTGTGGTCCTCCTTCCTGGGTGGCTGCCGTTAATGTGAGATGACCCTCGCCTCGTGAGCTGGCTGGGTGCCGTATGGGATATTGGGACATCAAGCAAAATTAAACGTGATGAGATTGAATACTTCTGATACCGGTTCGGTGGAAAATTTATTAGACATCAAACTGCCAATAGTAAATTGAATCGTACGTGATGGGCTGAAGATGGATTACTTTTCATTTCGAAAGCCTTTGGTGCCACGACTGTTAAAATTGGCACCATATAGTGCGGTATGGGAACCAATTTGAAAGCTAGTGTTTCGGATTTAAAAAAGCAATGTTTTTGGCGGGTTTTAAAATAGAACCACTACACTTAAAAGAAATCTGATTAAGGAAATATTTACTAAGCTTGAACAAAAATTCGCTTACTCCACCCAATTTTATGTTAACTGGTCATTTGAACCAGCAATCAATCCCTTTTTCTGTTTGTCACTATTAATCACGAACAAATTTGCCCACTTTTGCAATTTACCTAATAAAAACAGCTAAAATTAACAACGTCTTAATTTCATCAACAAAAAGATTCAGTAATTTGAAGTTATAAGTGATACCAAAACTAAAAATTTAAAAATGTGTTTGAATTTCTAACATCTGCGCTAAAAATTTGATTAAAATTCCGCTTTTCCTGTAAATTCGGCAACCTTAACAATTTTATCTTTTCGTGACAGAAAAAGACTAAAGTTTTGATAAGATGGTATGGCCGGATACCGCCTATGGCTGGACAACATTGATTTTTCGAAAACGCATTACCCTAATAATGTTTTAACACCATGGAAATAAAGTAAAAAGCATTCTTATGTGGAATCTGTGAAGGTAAACCGATGATATGCATCGTAAGCTTTTGGCTAGTAGTACGAAGAGGATCGCCTTTGCATTTGTATTGTGGTCACCATATTGTTGTCTATGACCGGACGAGTAAATATTCAAAATTTGACATGATTTTATCTTAAAACTTCCATTTCTTCACCTCTTTTCACCCTCAAATGATCAGCAGAGGATAAGGATCCAAAAACTTAATAATTTTGGTCCACTGAAAAACTTTGAATACCGCTGTCCGGTCATAGAAAATTTTCTCTAGTTTATCGAAAAAAATGTTTCATTCTGGTTTGTCAAAAAAACTTTTATGAAAGGCTTCATAGAATGTTAAATATCCAAAAACCCGTACTCATAAGATCTGTGCAAGGGATTTGAGTCATTTTGCTACTTTTTAGTGCCATAGATGACGACTTTGGTGAAGTAATTCGTATTATCCGGCCATAGACAACACTTTTGTAAATGAGTGAAGACTAACATTAAATGATTTCTTTTACCACATGAGTATGTTGTATTTAAATTATTTTTATTCTTATATAGTTAATGGTTATATTGACAATCTCTGAAGGGCAAAATACAATGATTTCTAACACGCGCATACATATATTTACAGGATCTCATTAAAACTAGATAATTCTTTCAAGAGTTCAATTTCCACTTTCGCTTCATGTTGAAGTTCGGTTTATTAATCACTGTGGGTGTTGAGTTTACTTTCCCAGATTTGTATGAAATGATTTTTCTAACATTTTTTTCAACGCAACGCCCCCAGGTTGATGCCAATAGGTGAAAAAATGAATTTGGGGCCGTACAAATATTACGTACCGCAATTTTCGATCATATTCAACCCCCCCTCCCCTTCCCCTTATCAAGGCCGTGCGAACGGGGGGTTTTAGCGGTTTAACCCCCCCCCCCCATGGAGATTTTTTCCAGGTGAAATTTCCGCCGTAGTCTTGGAAAATTTCTTGATCTTAAAATTTGTTTGGCAATGAGTAGAGATGTACCGAATAGTGGTATTCGGCGAACGGCCGAATACCGAATGTTGACCTTATCAACTATTCGGCCAAACGAATATTCGGCCGAATATTCGGCCGAATATTCGGTCGATTATTCTATTGAGTTTTCAGTGAAAAAACATTAAGCGATTATTTCAATGCTTTCTATTTGTTTCATATTAATGTTTTAAAATATATTTTTTAAGTAGGGGTCTTTATGATTTTTAAAATGTCACCAATAACTGAAAAGACATCAGATGACTAGTCGCTTCTAGGGCGTTTATCACCAAAGAGATTGCGTTCCTATGAAATCTGGGATAAAACATATCGAAACAGGTGCCCAGCTTCTTGAAATTGCTTCTCTGATATTGAATTAGAAGAAGGTCGATTTTGAGCAAGATGTCTTTAAAATAGTTGTTGAAAAGATAGACAATCTCAAACATTTAGCAAACCATACTTTCTACCACTCCAGTCGATCAGGCAATCAGAACGATTTTTGAAAAAAAAAAAAATAAAAAAAGGCAAAATTTTTGTATATTTTTAAATTTTTGAAATCTAAAATATTTAAAAGAGGAATTTGAGTTTTTTTATTTGAATTAGCAATTTATCTGAATAAACCCGAGCAAAACTCGGGAAGTATTAAACAATATCTGGATATTCCGTCCAGTTTCACTTATCTGGATTCTTTACTGGATTTATGGGCAAAAGCCTGAATATATCCAGAAAATCTGGAATAAACTATAACCAAAGTATAAAGCGATACCCAGACAATCATTTGGTGGGTATTTCGAATTTGCAATGCAAATATACGTGCAAATATACGTGTAAACATATCGTATATAATGTAGCAAAACCAGTATATACGTATCATTTTGGAGGCCATATAGGTACATTAGCAAACATATTCCTGATTTGGATTGTATTATATTACGATTTGCACGACTTGTCATGCGCATCATTTACGACTACCCTGATTCTTTTTGGAATATACTATGACAATTTACATCATCATATAGGTGATTGAAGTTGTAATATACGACATTTTTCGTAACAATATGGAAAGTTTGACGACTTATTTGGTCGTCTTTTGCGAGTTGAGTGCAGGGTTTCCGTCAGTTGAATAAAAATAAGGTTATTATTTTTTTTTACTTTAAACCAATTGGTTTATTTATGCCCAAAAAATAATAAAAATAAGATTATTTCAAAGAAATGCGTTTTTTGCTGTCAAATTCAAGTTTATGTCGTACAATTTATTATTTGCCTGATTGCTGAATTTTTTCAACGTTCATGAAGTTGTTGTTAGTATCTGGACTTGATCCCATGACGATACGATCTGCAGCTCACGATGGTTCCTCGACGCTATCTGGAACATATAAATTCAAGGCGATTTTCTTCAAAGGCATTAAACCGAAAGCAAATCGTATATTTCTATAACTAAAATCTTTTAAATCGTAGAACACGTCATCGATTATCTAAAAATAGATCAGCATTTTGAAGCCTCTTTAAATACGATTCCTATCATCGATGTCGTATTATCATAAACGATTTTATTGAACTTATTTGTATTCTTTTACGATTGTCAGCAAATACGTTTTACGAAAATCAGACATGCGAATTGATTTGCATAGATATACGATTGCATGCACATTATTACGAATCAATGCAGTTATATACGATTTTATAGCATATATCTCCAAGTGGCAAGCAAAGTTGCGAGCTTATCGTAAATCGTATTTCATGTTAAAAAAAAAAACTTAATTTCGAATAATTTTATGCATAGCACGAAAAAATCTGTCAATCATGGCTGATCATCGCACTATGGGGCAGTTCTATACAATGAGGCGGCAAAAAGTATGATTAGGTGTTTTGGACTATTTTGTAATTTTTGAAAATTTTGTATGAAAATTATTGTTTTAACTAACTTAAAACAAATTCATTCATTTTTTTTTATAAACTTCTTCTAAAGTAGGATGCTTGGTGTTATTTTTTGACTCTACTTTTAATTTCCTCTGATAACCGGGTTTTAGACCAATTGATCAGTGAATGATAAATTTTATCAGGACATTTTATGAAACTCAAAAGAAAAATGTGTGAAATGGTTGATCAATCATGAGAAACATTTTTTTCGACAAACCAACATCAACTTTGTTGAATTTATACTCATTAATGGGTCAAATTACCCATTTGCATGATATTTTTAGCTTTATTTGATTATAACTCAAAAAACGATGCTTTAAAGTGCCTGGAATCTCTTTCATTGAATTTTAAGGACCTTAACCTAGATGTTGATTGTAAAAAGAGTATGGGGAAATGCGGGGATTTTTTTGGCAAGGCTTTAAAGTTTTTGATTTTTGAAAAAAATAAATATTTACTCATTATTATCATAGATCAATTTAGTGTGTAAAAATTTTGAATGGTTCAAATGATAGGTTTTAATATGAGCTTTCATATGGTGTACTTTAAATTTAAGAAAAAATGTTTTCCATAGAAATATATGTGATTTAAATTTTTATCTTCATCATATAAATTTTTCAATTTTTCAAAGTCTGATGTATGTGGTGCGTTCAGTATCCAAGATAATGAGTTGAAAAACTGGGAATATCTTAGTCAAATATTAGGTTATTTACTAGTAAAAAAAAACAAAAAAACGATCCGATAAAGTTAAGTTTTTGACTTTTTGCCGCCTCAAACCCCATAGTGCATCGTCCCAGACAACCATTTGGTGGGTATTTCGAATTTGCAACACAAATATACGTGTAAATATATGTGTAAACATATCGTATATAATGCAGCAAAATCAGTATATACGTATTATTTTTGAGTCCATATAGGTACATTAGCACACAATTTCTTGATTTGGATTGTATTGTCGTAATAAAATCATGCAATGTATTCAAATACGATAAAGAATATGCATGAGCCGCACATTGTAGGTGGAGATCTACGAAAATGAGTTTAAATTACATTGTATACGATATAATCTGTAAAATAAAATACGTCTTCTGGTTGTCTGGGGTATATCGGTCGTTTCACAGATTTTTTGCGAATTGTCGTACACAAAGGTCGAGTTCATATGTACATAAATACGAGTCTCTCTCCTTGTCGTAATAAAATCATGCAATGCATCTAAATACGATAAAGAATATGCATGGGCCGCACATTGTAGGTGCAGATATACGAAAATAAGTTTAAATAACATTCTATACGATATTATCTGTAAAATAAAATACGACTTCTGGTTGTCTGGGTAGCGTTCAGCATCCTCCTGTTCGATCTACAGTGAAAGATACGCGGATACACCTTAGTTGTTTTGCTGAAATCATAAGTTTTTAATGTTTGTGTAGCTTTCACAACATTTCTTTAGGATATTTTATAAATTATCAAAAAATATATGAAAAATTTACGAGTCTGTAGTAGATATTCGGCTATTCGGCCGAATACTAAGCTCGGCTATTCGGTGAGCCGAATATTCGGCTTAACGGTTTTTCGGCGATATTCGGCGCCGAATATTCGGCCGACCAAATATTCGGTACATCTCTACTACAAACTTTATTGAAATTCTAACATTTTGCTGACTTTAGATTTTCGATACAACAAAAATTAAATTTAATGTAGTTTTTCAAAGTTGGCTACTTTGCGCAATTTTTTCACTAATTGATATTTCATCTGTTTTTGTGGTCCTCCGTCAGGTTGTACCCGGATTTTCATTGCTTTCTCGCCGTTTGAAGCAATCAAAACTATATCCATTGAAAAGGGAATTTAATCCACATTCTAGTGAAGTGCAACAATTTACGCTATGAGATTTCACAAAAATATAAAAATTATAAACGTAAAATCATTCCTGAATTTCTAGAACCACAAGCAGCGCGTCCAGCAAAACGTGTTCGTTAGCTCTCCGAGTAGGTACGGTGGGTGGTGATTTGGTCAGAGAGCGAAGCCGTTACGTTTATAATTTTCATATTTTTGTGAAATCTCAAAGCGTGATTTGTTGCACCTCACTAGAATGTAGATTAAATTTGCTTTCCCATGAATATACTTTTGATTGGTCCGAACAAAGTGAAAGCACTGAAAATCCGGGTACAAGCTGACGGTGGACCACAAAAAGAGATGAAATTTCAATTTGTCAAAAAAATTGCGAAAAGTAGTGAACTTTGAAAAACTCCAGTAATCTCAAATCCAGTTATCAAAAATCTAAAGACAGCAAAATGTTAGAATTTTAATAAAGTTTGTAGTCATATTTTTTCTAAAACTCTAACCATGGCTCAAACAGTATTTACTAGCAATCGAATGAAAAGTAGGTTTTTTCGACCACTTTTTTGAACTTTTTGTGACCATTTCATTAAAAAAAATTTAAAAAAATATTTCTTGTCTTCATGATGTAGGCATTAAGCAGTTTTCGTGAGGCATGTTTTTTCGGATTTTTTTTTTCTTTCATGCTGAATAACGAGAAAACTTGCAACTTTAGCTGTATATAATGTTCTAAACATATTTTACTGACATTAAAAGGTTTCTTTTAATGTAAGTTTTGTTTAAATTGGTTCAACACGCCAAAAGTTATAACGATTTGAGCTTGTGGTGTCAAATTGACACTCCTAGTGCTGATTAGGGTAATGAAATCTAATGCGGATGAGGGTTAAACATGGAAAAAATTCCAAATGACAAAAAAAGACATAAAAGACAAAAATGACAAAAATGACAAAAATGACAAAAATGACAAAAATGACAAAAATGACAAAAATGACAAAAATGACAAAAATGACAAAAATGACAAAAATGACAAAAATGACAAAAATGACAAAAATGACAAAAATGACAAAAATGACAAAAATGACAAAAATGACAAAAATGACAAAAATGACAAAAATGACAAAAATGACAAAAATGACAAAAATGACAAAAATGACAAAAATGACAAAAATGACAAAAATGACAAAAATGACAAAAATGACAAAAATGACAAAAATGACAAAAATGACAAAAAATGACAAAAATGACAAAAATGACAAAAATGACAAAAATTACAAAAATTACAAAAATTACAAAAATGACAAAAATGACAAAAATGACAAAAATGACAAAAATGACAAAAATGACAAAAATGACAAAAATGACAAAAATGACAAAAATGACAAAAATGACAAAAATGACAAAAATGACAAAAATGACAAAAATGACAAAAATGACAAAAATGACAAAAATGACAAAAATGTCAAAAATGACAAAAATGACAAAAATGACAAAAATGACAAAAATGACAAAAATGACAAAAATGACAAAAATGACAAAAATGACAAAAATGACAAAAATGACAAAAATGACAAAAATGACAAAAATGACAAAAATGACAAAAATGACAAAAATGACAAAAATGACAAAAATGACAAAAATGACAAAAATACAAAAATGACAAAAATGACAAAAATGACAAAAATGACAAAAATGACAAAAATGACAAAAATGACTAAAATGACAAAAATGACAAAAATGATAAAAATGACAAAAATGACAAAAATGACAAAAATGACAAAAATGACAAAAATGACAAAAATGACAAAAATGACAAAAATGACAAAAATGACAAAAATGACAAAAATTACAAAAATTACAAAAATTACAAAAATGACAAAAATGACAAAAATGACAAAAATGACAAAAATGACAAAAATGACAAAAATGACAAAAATGACAAAAATGACAAAAATGACAAAAATGACAAAAATGACAAAAATGACAAAAATGACAAAAATGACAAAAATGACAAAAATGACAAAAATGACAAAAATGACAAAAATGACAAAAATGACAAAAATGACAAAAATGACAAAAATGACAAAAATGACAAAAATGACAAAAATGACAAAAATGACAAAAATGACAAAAATGACAAAAATGACAAAAATGACAAAAATGACAAAAATGACAAAAATGACAAAAATGACAAAAATGACAAAAATGACAAAAATGACAAAAATGACAAAAATGACAAAAATGACAAAAATGACAAAAATGACAAAAATGACAAAAATGACAAAAATGACAAAAATGACAAAAATGACAAAAATGACAAAAATGACAAAAATGACAAAAATGACAAAAATGACAAAAATGACAAAAATGACAAAAATGACAAAAATGACAAAAATGACAAAATGACAAAATGACAAAAATGACAAAAATGACAAAAATGACAAAAATGACAAAAATGAAAAAAATGACAAAAATGACAAAAATGACAAACATGACAAAAATGACAAAAATGACAAAAATGACAAAAATGACAAAAATGACAAAAATGACAAAAATGACAAAAATGACAAAAATGACAAAAATGACAAAAATGACAAAAATGACAAAAATGACAAAAATGACAAAAATGACAAAAATGACAAAAATGACAAAAATGACAAAAATGACAAAAATGACAAAAATGACAAAAATGACAAAAATGACAAAAATGACAAAAATGACAAAAATGACAAAAATGACAAAAATGACAAAAATGACAAAAATGACAAAAATGACAAAAATGACAAAAATGACAAAAATGACAAAAATGACAAAAATGACAAAAATGACAAAAATGACAAAAATGACAAAAATGACAAAAATGACAAAAATGACAAAAATGACAAAAATGACAAAAATGACAAAAATGACAAAAATGACAAAAATGACAAAAATGACAAAAATGACAAAAATGACAAAAATGACAAAAATGACAAAAATGACAAAAATGACAAAAATGACAAAAATGACAAAAATGACAAAAATGGCAAAAATGACAAAAATGACAAAACATGACAAAAATGACAAAAATGACAAAAATGACAAAAATGACAAAAATGACAAAAATGACAAAAATGACAAAAATGACAAAAATGACAAAAATGACAAAAATGACAAAAATGACAAAAATGACAAAAATGACAAAAATAATAAAAATGACAAAAATGACAAAAATGACAAAAATGACAAAAATTACAAAAATTACAAAAATGACAAAAATGACAAAAATGACAAAAATGACAAAAATGACAAAAATGACAAAAATGACAAAAATGACAAAAATGACAAAAATGACAAAAATGACAAAAATGACAAAAATGACAAAAATGACAAAAATGACAAAAATGACAAAAATGACAAAAATGACAAAAATGACAAAAATGACAAAAATGACAAAAATGACAAAAATGACAAAAATGACAAAAATGACAAAAATGACAAAAATGACAAAAATGACAAAAATGACAAAAATGACAAAAATGACAAAAATGACAAAAATGACAAAAATGACAAAAATGACAAAATGACAAAAATGAAAAAAAAAAACAAAAATGACAAGAATGACCAAAATGACAAAAAATTAAAATCCGTTAAAAAATGGAAAAAAAATATGAACAATTAAATTTTTTTAAATGACCAAAAAGATAAAACAAAACAAAAACCAAAAAATGGGAATAAACCCAGTGTATTTTAATTAAAGTTTTTTTCACCACTTTTGCGGTTTTGAACTATTTGAGTCTTTTTTAAATTCTTTTTGTTCAATGAAGTGCAATTTCTTCATTTAAATCAAGTTTATTTTCTATTTCTGGAGTTCATTAAATGAAGTCTAAGATGACTAATTCAAATTAAAATAAGTTACATGATATTGAGAGCGAAATGTGGTTTATTTCAAATGCGTATCCTTAAACATAGCATAGATTTCCACTAGTTTTTTCTAAAAACGCCTTTGCCTCAAAAAACCCACTCTCGGGCGAAATTTATAATTCGAAAAATCACCAGATTTCAACGTCAGTTTTTCGTCATAAATTTTTTTCGTCACCTTTACTCGGGCCGGACAAATCCGGGCTTTTTTATTTGAAAACTCAACTCAACTAACTCAACGAAATTAAAAAAAAAAAACAAAACTTAAAAAAAATGTTTCTTATCAAAACTAATCAGTAAACATTAAATCGTTTTTTATCGTTTTCAGGCTTTCGAAAACCTTTCATGATTTTTTTTTATTACTCTTGCTCGAAAATTTTTGTTTTGATCGTACACACAAGAAAATTTACAAAACAATTAGTTTTTTTTTGTGTCATTAGGCAAATAAATCCAGACAAAAACCGAGCCATTCTTATAATATCCGGCAACCGGGCCGGGCTGGACTTTTCTCAAATTATGTTTTAAATAACTGTACAAACCAGGATAAATCCGGGCAATCTGTCACCTTACTTAAGCCGCTCTAAGGCACCTCTAAATCAAGTCATAATGAACTTAAATTTAGCACAGGTTCATTATTTGGGCCAGTCAACAAAATGTTTACGGTTGATTTTTTTTTATATTGATGAGAAAACTACTTCCATACATTCAATTGACACCTCTGAAAGTTAAAAAAAATTAGCGATCTCTAACTGCTAATCTTTACGTGAAAATTGAAAAAGATAAACAAAACACAAATGCTCAAGACATTTTCGAGAATTGTATTTAATTGAGAAGAAAAGTGCTGCTGTGAAATAAAGTGAAATATGTTCGTATTTAAATTGATTTTTCAAAGATTTCTATCCAACTCAAGTTTGTCGATTCACCCTTAGACTGGGAATTTTTTTTAAGTGGAAAAATAAAAGGAAAAATATTTTGAACAAATTAAAAAAATATCCATTATTCAAAAATTAAGCCTTTTCAAATACCAAAAATCTTGAAAATCATGACAAAATCGGAAGTTTCTAATCTTGACATTTTGAATAGTAAATTTCCTGTAATAAATTCCGTACACTGCTTTGAAGATTGCCTGAAAAATAAGCTGGTTAATGACAAACTCAAACCGAAGTTTTTCCACAATTCACAGATAAGAAAAATTGAACAGAAAATTTTTCCAGTCACGTTCAGCAGCTGTGCAAACATGTTAAATGGCGACGTTTAATTCCTTCGCCGACAACGATTACGCCTGCCTGTGCGATATCAGCAGCTCGACTCGAGGGACCAGAAAAAAAAAACCGCGATTATCGAATCTGGTTTGTAACACTAAATGGTAAGATCTTCTAATGGAATCCACTTTCATTTCTAGCATGATTAGTGTCCAACACTGCTAAGCGGGATAACTTTGCCTTCAAATTTCCAGCTTGTTTGTTGAAACCTCAAACCTTCAGTTTGTAGTCAATCGAACACATGGTGTTTGTTGTATGTTCGAGCAATTTGAACATGCGCAAACATTTGTCCAGCGCGGACAGCTAACCAGGTTAGACTCATAAAGGGCCGCTCTAATCATCTGGCCAGCTATTCGATATGTCACGACGCCGCCTCTAGTCATTACAGGGTGATCTTGTTGCCTGCGGCTTAGATCCGGCAGCCGATTTTGCTCTCTTTGATTGTAATACATTTTAGCCTTGATTAACAACATTTAAATGTAATGTTAGTGTTACAGTTTATGGATGATTGGATCAAATGATAATTATCATAGTAATTGTAATAAGTAAAGTTTAGCTACGCGAGAGTCACGGTCACGTTTAATGGACCAAAATAACAGAATAAAACATTTGTATTTTAAAAAAATAACTAAATATAGGAGACGAAAATGAAAAGTCCAAAAGGATTCAAGTGCATTTCTAGGACCGGTTATGCAAAGTCCATCTAAGGTAACCAGTCAACCTTTACAGGTGGCGTTAATCTATCCAAGAACTACGAGACGGGATCAGATAGCTTGCGATGAGTCCTATCGTCTGGATTAAGATGAGAATGTAGAGAAAAAACCGGCAGCGATCAAGGGTGTGAAACTTCATATACATTTGCGTACCATTTGCGTAGTCAATACAGGGATGATCTTACACAATCTTTGCTGCCCATGTTGGACATAAATTATCATACCGGAGAAATCTATCAATGCCTGCAGAACAGGGATCTCGGCGGCAATTAAACCTGTGTTGCCACAACCAATTAATCGCAGTCTGCTCACTACTTATGGGCGACGGTGAGATGATGTTTTAACTCCAGACCATAACAACATAGGTTTGTTACTGATAAGTTTTTAAAACCGATTGTTCAAACTAGAGATGTACCGAATATTCGGTTGGCCGAATATTCGGCGCCGAATACCGCCGAAAAACCGTTAAGCCGAATATTCGGCTCACCGAATAGTTGAGCTAAGTATTCGGCCGAATAGGCCAAATAGGCCGAATATCTACTACAGACTTGTCAATTTTTCAAATGATTTTTGATAATTTATCAAATATCCAACAGTAATGTTGCAAAAGCTACACAGTCATTGAAAACTTATGGTTTCGGCAAAACATCTATGGTGTATCCGCATATTTTTCACTGTAGAGATCAATCAGAAGAATGCTGAACGGTATCGCTTTATACTTTGATTATAGTTTATTTCAGATTTTCTGGATATATTCAGGTTTGCCCATAAATCCAGTAAAAAATCCAGATAAGTCGAATCTGGCCGGGATGTCTAGATATTGTTTAAAACTTCTTGAGTTTTTTTTTCAGATTTTTTGCTAAATCAAATAAAAAACTCAAATTCCTCTTTAATTTTTTTTTAAATTTTGTGTTCAATAACGATTTTTCAAAAATTTAAAAATATACATAAATTTTGAACTCTTTCGATTTTTTTTTCAAAAATCGTCCTGAATACCTGATCGTGTGGATACATGTGGTTGAAAGTATGGTATGCTAAAGGTTGAAGATCAACTATCTTTTCAACAACTATTTGAAAGATACCTTGCTAAAATTCGACCTTCATCTAGTTCAATATTAGAGAAGCAATTCCGGATAGCTTGGCACCTTTTGAGACATGTTTTATCCACGATTTCATAGGAACGCAATCTCCTTTATGATAAACGCCCTAGAAGCGACTACTCCTCTTATGTCTTTTCAGTTATTGAAAGACCCCTACTGAAGGTAAAAGTTTAAGGCTAAAAACCCTATTTAAATAAACGTACAACAACAACAAAGGCCCCTACTCAAAAAATGTCTTGTAATGTAAAATGTCATCTGGTTGAGAATAATCGACTTTAAAAACATGAGAGGCAGTAATATGGAAGAAATAGAAAGCATTGAAATAATCGCTAAAGTTTTTTTCATTAAAAATTCAATAGAATGTTCGACCGAATATTCGGCCGAATATTCGTTTGGCCGAATAATTGAAAAGGTTAATATTCGGTATTCGGCCGTTTGCCGAATACCACTATTCGGTACATCTCTAGTTTGTAGTCATATTTTTTAAAACACTCTACCATCGCTCAAACAGTATTTACTAGCAATCGAATGAAAAGTAGGTGTTTTAGACCACTTTTTTTTAACTTTTTGTGACAATTTCATTAAAAAAAAATTAAAAAAATTATTTCTTATCTTCATGATGTAGGCATTAACTTCAGCTTTCATATGAATAAGGTAAATATTTTTTTGGACGTGTAATATATGAACTACAGCAGTTTTCGTGAGACATGTTTTTTCGGATTTTTTTTTCTGTCATGCTGAATAACGAGAAAACTTGTAACTTTAGCTGTATATAATGTTCTAAACATATTTTACTGACATTACAAGGTTTCTATTGATATAAGTTTTATATGAAGTTCATAATAATTCAAACGACTTAAATGGATTTTACTTTTGTGGTGTCAAAATGACACCCAAAGTCGGAAAAAGGAGTTTTTTTGTCCAGGCTTCCAGGGTTCGTCCATAAAAAAAGTAAAGATGCAATATTGAAGAACTTTTGAATTAATTTAGGGTCCCCAAAGAAATTTTTGTATTTTGAAGCTTCTGAAAAAAGTTACAAGCCTTCAAACTTGCAATGGTGTCAAAATGACACCCTAATGCGGATGAGGGTTAATAATTATTTTATAGAAAAAAAGCCGATATTGCAATTTTGGCAATTCTAAGTAATTAATTTTCCTGTTTTGCTTCAGTCACTTCTTAGGACATTAAAAAAAAGGCATCCCAAAGTTGTGGCAGATTGAGCTGAAATTATGCATAGGTTGATAGTAGGGTAAATAAAAAATGTTCGGCTATGGAATTTGATTGTTTCCTTTTTACATGCATTCTTTGCCACCCTATTTGACATGCAGATTCTCAAAAATCGAATTTTCATGCAAACTTCAGATGGTACATTTCAGGGCTCGTGAACTATCCACTATTGTATTAAGCAATGTTAAGGATGTTTTCCACATGTTGTTTGGTTTTTCTACACTTTCTAAAGTCCATTGAATAAAGAAAGTTTCTAGTTTAGTCATGGCTTTGTTGAAGTTTGTTTAAAATATTAAAATAAAAACACATGAAATTTTTGGATCATGTGTTATACAACCGATTAAAACATGGTTACCTATTTTAAATCACATTATAGTCATGAGGAAACATTATAAAACTTTCCCAGCATTTCTAAGGAAAAAAAACGACTTCCTCATAGAGCAGAAAAATAATTGGACAACCGCTAATGAACATTTCCTTGACGTTGAAGTCCCAGGCCAGAAAATATCTATATCTTGTGTGCACCAAGGTCTAAGAGTGAAGACAAGTCCTCCCAAGATGACCACCCTGCATTTTGCAAACTACTGACAGTCTCTCCTAACATACAGTCAATACCTACTTTTAGGTTTATGGTTCACAGTTCTAGACACACTTTGAATTTCTGCGCAATTACAACAACATCCCGCAATTGAACACTTTTAAGTGGTTTCTGGGCGAGTGGAACGGCAAAGAGAGAGCAAAAAAAAGTCGCACTGCTCGATAATTGATCAATAAAGTATGGAACTTTATGACAGATGAAGTTGTTTATGAACTGCACCAATAAAATAGATATGGTGACGATTATTTCCGACACCCAGTGGGGGAAATAAACAGGCACTGTCAAGATCCGTGCATGTGGTTTGCAGTTTTGTATTCTTTTTGCTCGGAGCATCGTTGAATTTTATGGTGTTTTCAAATTGTAACAATTTTCTACAGGTTGCTAATATTCCTTGAGATTTTAACTTCATATCATAACAATCACAGTTGTAATACCTATTTACTTTTTTTGTCATAACTTTTAATCGAACATGTATTTGGTTTCAAAGGTTTTTAATCGTTCAATCCGAAGGACTGCATTGAAAATCTTAAACCTACGCTAGCATAAATCAGATTCCCGTCAACACAGCGTCATCATTTTTCTTTAATTGCACATCCCCATTAAAGCTTGTCCTTCGAGTGACTTAACCAGCAGAACAGCTTTGTTATTTATTTAATTTTTTTATTGGCTCCCACTTAACAAGTACTACCAAGAGGCCGGAGAATTGTTCTTCGGTTCAATGGTTAATCTCTTGTGTCTTAATTATTGCGTGGAAAATCCATGATAAATGGTTTGTTTTCGTAACATCTGCAAAACCCATCAGCGTCGTGAGTGTCTCAACTTGCAGTCTTTCCTGGAGGCTCAATCCGAAACTGGTATGTAAATGGATTTCGTTTGGTAAAGACTGCCTTTGGGTAGCCGAACTTTGTACCTTCCAAGTTCCCATCATGAGGGCCAGCATTCGATGTGATTTAAGGCCTTCGGGTACTATGTAGCAAGTAGAGTGCAATTTGAGCTAGTCAATAAATATCGATTTATAACATATTTAATCGTACTTAGTTGAGATTTACTCCAATCGAAGGTTGTACTTGTACACTCAAAGTTTGGATTGCCAATAATGCGTAGAGTCATTATCATATACTTCAATGCCCCTAGTTTGGAAACTGCGAAGAATTGGATGAGCTCGTGTACATTTGTTCATGTTATGTTAAAAGTGGTTATTATGATCATTAGGTCCTTTCGAAAAACCACCTCGAGCCCTTCGATATCCACGGCAGAAACCAACATGTATCTTCAGTTTTTACCCGCAAGTTTGAGAATATAAATTTTGTTAGGGTTTTTGTGAGCGAAATTCATTTCTGAGGAAAGTAAAAATGGCTTCGAGGTGTTCTCAACCAAGTAATTTCCTCATCAGAGTACATCTAGTCAAGAAATTTTCGACCGTTTACATTCAGTATAGTATATGCTTCATCGAATTTTTTCTTCCGAAATTCAGAAAACAGCTGCGCCACTACTATACTCGAAACTCATAACATATAGAGGAGGATGTAGGATACTTCCACCTCCGCGGAGTATCTGAGTAAAACGCGCTCCCTACGAGGGAAGCTGCGGGGATAAGACTATACCTTCTTCGTAGCCGAACTCGTAGGGGGAAGAGTATTTACGCCGCGAAATACTCTCGGGTAGGGTGACTTCACGTCGTCGGCGGGTGAGTCACCTGAGTCGGTGTAGGATGAATTCTTCGCCGGGAATCATCCGAGTAGTCTTTCGTAAAGCCCGAGGGCCTCGATCCAAGCCAGGTGGAGCCAAGATCTCGAGTCGTTAGAGGAGAGGTTCCTATTCTTGATTCGTAACAAGAGGCAGGGTATATATGCTGAAGTTTGACTCGAACTAGAGTTGCCGATGAGCGCTTTAGCGCGGACTTGGTCTCCCATTTCGGGTATAGCCTTCGTTGCAGGTCCGGATGGGAATTATGGCCAGAGGCCCCAGGTTGACTGTATGGCGTAGGGGTACTTAGTATCATGAGTGACCCATGCACCCATGGACCCAGAGTAGCATACTGGGGGGACTCGGTCGCTCGCCGTGCCTTGGAAAGCAATCCGTAAAAAGGATTTACCACCTGGGTGATCAACTAATATAAAAATATAGAAAATATATGGCTTTGATATCTGTGTGGAAAGTTGTTTTCGGCATTATACTAATGCCTATCATTGTTTTGAATTTAATTTAGGCAATTTTTTTCTAAGATTAAATATTAGGTAATAAGTACACATCTGTGCGATATATTCTTATAGAATAAATTGGATTTCCCGGTTAAATTGATCTTGCTAGTACAAACGGAGTCTTCATATTTACACCATAGTGGCGGACTGCGCTGATTTTGAGTTTTCCTTCAGGTGAGGATGCTGCTCCTGTATTTAGATCCTGGATCATAAGAGTCCGGAGTGTCTGAAACTAGCTGTTATACGCCCAATATTTAAATCCGGTGATCCTGAAGCTCTCAACAGCTATCGACCAATATCTGTTTTTACTGCCTTTAGTGAGGTATTTGGATAATTGATTGAAACAGGACTGTTGGAATTTCTTGATGGCGGAAACTTTCTTTATAATCATCAACACGGGTTCCGTAAAGGAGGGTCGACTGAAATTGCTGTATTGGAACTTGTTAATAGTGTTTCACTATTCAAACTAGTGTCCTAGTTTCCCCGATCACCTTTTCTCGAGCGTATTCCATCGGATATTATTTGATGTAGACGGGCTTTTCGTCCACCAACATCCAAAATTTTCTCACTTGTTTGCTCGCTACCATCTGCATTTATCAAAAACATCAAAATCATCAAAAACATCAAAAACACTCGACGTTCGTTGGCCTTGACAACTTTTTCTCAGTACACGTTGCTGCTACGTGGCCAACACTACATCGGTAACACTTGAAACTCGATGTAGTCTTTCCTCTTTAAGTTGGCTTGGACAAAGATCCACGAGACGATTCCATCGGCGTCAATTGTTTCACTTCAGCTAACCACTTCAACTGTTTCAAAAGCTCAGGTAGAGAGTCGAACTGTGCGATCGTACCGTTCCGATCTTCGAGACTCGAAACAATACACTTTATAGTGGCTTGATCGGGCAGCTTTTCGTTTCTACTCGACGCGACATGGCTTTAGAAATAGGTTTCCAAACTCTCTCTTGGCAGTTTTTTTTTTGTGTGATGTTAGGTAATCTCATCGTAAGCATCACAAACGGTTTTTGTCTTGAATGCCGACGCCTTCTCAGCCCGAGAGTCACAAGCTTAAAATCTACTTTTTTAAGGGCTGGGATGCCATGGAATAATATTTTTGCAAACTCTTGTACAATGAAACAATGAAACAAGTTTTCCAGTTCTGAAAAAGCTGAACATACCACATTTTAAAACACTGTCAGTTATCCCTGACGAATGTTAAAGGCCGGTTCAGTTTAATCAGGTTAAAGATAAGAATTTGTTTATTTTATTTCCGTCTTAAGCAAAGTTGCGAAATCTCATAAGATTGAGATTTTACCGAGTGGGGTATTTCCTTTTTGAATCCCAGTGTGAAACGTTAACGTTGATTGTGAATGAAAGTTTTAATTTTAAAACATCTGTAAGAATTTGATAATAATATTTCTGTCTTATGTTAATGAAAGTTTTACAAGATGAACAAAAGGTTTTGATGACCAGACTTAGCACTGAAATATGTTGATAAGTATCGCTCGTATTCAGACGATTGGAGACACGCAAGTTATAAAATTGTATTTCCTACAGTAATGTACTTTTAAATCTGTTAAAAACGTTGATGCAAAGTTTTTGCAATAATGAACAAAGAATCGCAAACATTGAAATGCCCGAGCTCAAAATTCTTTTAAAAAAACCCCAACGACTTAATGTGCTTGCCAGAAAAAACAGCTCAAATCTCCAGGACATTACAAGAACTAGATAAAAAATTATCAAAATCTGAATAGCTACATATTTGATTATTATAAATATTAACACAGTAGATAATTGTTTTCGACTGGTGAAAATGTACAAACGGGAAAATATTTCGGCTCTTTCAGTCAATTTACGGATCCAAAACACCTTCTCTTCTAATTCCGACGTTTCCGTTTTTTATTTGAACTTTTTCACAGGAATCTACAACAAACATTACAATCTCTTAATGAACTAATTGACAACATAAAACAGTAGAAAACTTACAGAAAATTGTGTTTCTTCATCTGGAGGATCTATGACAATTAAATACGCATACACTAATTGGACACTTTTTACTATTAAAAACGCTAAAAAATATTAAAAGAAACACTTAGACAAAAAGCTTATTTGAATTTAACAAATATGAAAATTACTGCCTAGAGCAAACTCCAAACACGAAAGAAAAATCTCAAAAAAAAACTGTTTTATGTTGTCAATAAGTTCATTAAGAGATTTTAATGTTAGTTGTAGATTCTTGTGAAAAAGTTCAAATAAAGAACGAAACGTCGGAATTAGAAGAGAAGGTGGTTTGGATCCGTAAATTGACTGAAAAAGCAGAAATATTTTCCCGTTTAATATTAACACATTTAGAACCGCTAAGAAAGCTAAGTTGGGAAACACCAAAATTCAGTATTAAAATTTTCAGGATCCACTGAGCCTAATTTTACAAATTGAGTATCTTTGAATTACCGAAAGTGTTTTGTCAATTTTGCAGAAAAAAGTGTAATGATTTTATTTGTAGCATTCGAGCTATGCTTTGTTTCTACTTGTAGCGGCAACCTAAAAACGAAGTTGAAATTCTTAGGTAGCTATATTGAGTTTTAATATAAATGAAGAAAATAGTTTCTTAATCTTCCAAAAAAAATTATTGATTTAGGAAACAGATTTATTGCATTTAAAAATAAAAAAAAATTATAACTAACGAAAAAAAACCATTCCAATTAAAACGCATGGCATCCTAGCTTATGCAACCGGCTGGAATCGACCACATGTGAAAAGCATTTATCAACCAAACAAAATTTAATAAAGAAATATTAAAATTTTCCATTTCAAATGAAAGCAGCGGTTTGAAGCTTCTATCCTAACGGTTAAACTTTTTTATTTCAATTTAAAAAAGACATTTTAATGATTTTGTATGGATTTTATAGATTTTTTTTTCAAAAGAACGAAGGCCGGTTTTATAAGCGCAGGCTCACAAATCTTTTTCAAATATTATCTCGACTCGCGTGATGTTTGAAATACCCTGTGGAAAATTTCTGAAGTAGAAAACATGATCGTTGCACCAAAAAGTAGGATATGATTCATACCAGCCTATCTTATGTACGATAAATTCACTTATTCTATTAAGAGCGCTTCTATAAGATTTATAGAATTCTAAATAGAATATTACAGAAATAATAATGTGCCATTGAATGTTAAGATACATCAAATATTTTTGTACTACCGTTTGGAGTAATTGAACATTCGCTTCTTTTGTTAAGCTGCCTTACTACTAATTTCTTGATTATGATCTTATGATCTTCCTAGACCCCATGCGTCAGAAATGAATTGTTCTTTTATAATGAAAACCGGATTTCCTTAAACGATTTTTGTGTACGTTTAAAAATGCCCTTTAAAAAAATTCGTGAAACCCTTGGAAAAAAACATTGTTTAATTTTAGTAAAATGGCTAGTTTAGACAGTAAATTGATCTTTTACAGCCTAGTAGATCATTTTGAAGTTTTGTTTGTGAAATCAGGAATGTTAAGATTTGTTTCAAAAATTGGATTTTCTACGGTTGTTCCGGATCTTTTACAGTCTCTAAGTGGATATTCCTGTCAAAAATTGTGCAGAAAACTGCAACATCCATGAGTAGTTTGGAAAAGAGAAGGGATGTCAAGAACCAAGGACGTTTAAAACTTTGTATGTAGATCGTTTGAAAAGAGAATTTATAGAAGTTGAAACAAAGGACAGCTTATTACGGACATCAGGGCTTCTATCATTAAATTTTTAATTTTTTAGATATAAATATGTAGGTTTTAATTCTAAATGTATAGATGCATATTTTTCAGAATACATGATCTTCATTAATATTTCCAAATTTAGATATCCTACACTCGTACACAACATGCTTTGAAGAAGAGACCTTATGAGATTTGATGTCTGTGATCATAATACAGTTCAACATATGATTGTATGTCAACAGCCGAGAAAAAAAAATACTTAGAAAACCTGAGTTTTGATAGTTTCTTTCTGTTAAAATTTCAGCCCTTGAAATTTAAATCAAATATCGATTTTTCATTTAATTAATTCTATGTTTAGCTAATCAAACATATTTTATTGATTTCAAACTACCAGAAAATCGTTTTGAATTATTGCTTTTAATCCCATATTATGTTTTTGCTTTTGATCTTTGAAAACCAACATAGCGCTAACGGCTAAATATTATATTTTTTTCATTTAAGTTGCCTTGACTATGAAACTATGATATAAATTGTTTAGTACTAAAGCGCCGTATTTGCAAATAATATTATAAAGCTAAAGTGTTGTTCACAAAATGTACATATACACTTTTTTGAAACATAGGTGCCACGAACTTTAACACTTTCGTTATTAAAAAGTTTCAATAGACTCCAATCATTAAAGCGCTATCGTATTTTTTTTTTATATTGAAGCGTTTGGAGTCGTTCAATTTAGCGTGCCGCTAGTGTGAAAAGCTAATCACATTATATATGATACATTAAAATATTCCAGATTCGTTACAAATAAAATTGTCGTCGAAAAATAGTAAGGGAAAAAGTGGGGAATATAGCTGAAGATTCATCACGGTGAGTATCAATTTCGAATGGTTATCTGAAAACTTGCAACTCTGTACGGAATGACAATGGCGATCGTTTTCTTTTGCAAGCGATTTCAAGGCATCCATCAATAGATGTAACGATGCGTTATCCATCGTGTAACACTGAATTTTTCATTTTGACAGTTCTGTCCAGTGTCCTAGGAGACATCTGGTGGGTCAACCAAAATCCCTAAAACGGGTTCAAAATGGTTGTTGGGACACTTTTCCAGTCTTAGCTTTTACATCGGTTTGTACATTGTACGAACGCACAATCGTGGTCAAAGTAGAACGCCGCAAAAGCCGGATATTTATCCAGGAAAGAGCCCCCAGGCCAAACGGTAATCCTTGCTTTATCCTTAAGTAGGTCACACAAATGACGATCCTGCTGGACTTTCAAATTTAGCCTTAGCTAGTTAAGAGAACTGGAAAGGAAAATCTACGAGGGAATAAGGAAAGCTGAGGGTAGCAATTTTTTTTCTTAATTTTCGGCGTAGCACGAACTTGAAACAGTAACGACAGGCAGACTGAGGCGAATCCAACGTGCACTTACTTTGTTTGAAAGAAAAGAGAATCGATAGGTTGACTCCTCCCCCCCGACCCTTGTCATTGAGTTTCATGTCATCTAGCACGATGAGGAAAGCTTCCGTCAGCTAAATCCAAGGAAGAATAGTTTGGCGAGATGAGAACTTCCGCCCGACAAAATGTTCCAAGAATTTCTGACGCAATGTGAACTTCCGTCGGAAGAACCATACTGGTTCGAACACCTGACGCGATGTGAACTTCCGTCAGACGAAGACAAACGACTAAGTTTTGTTCGATTTAGTTGAGAAAAATGAGTAAGTATCTGGCGCGATGAAGACTTCCGTCAGTTGAGCCGAGTGAAAACAGTTCGGCGAGATGTGGACTTCCGCCCAGCAAATTGAGACGCTCCAAATATTACTGACGTGATGCAGAATTCCGTCAATGGAAAAAAGGCCTGACGTGATGAGGACTTCCGTCTACTTAGAAAACTGTACGATGCTTGGCGAGATGTGGACTTCTACCTAGTCAATTGAGACGTTCCGAAGATTGCTAACGTGATGTGGACTTCCGTCAATGGAAAGCAAGAATGTCTGACGTCTGACGAGAATGCGGACTTCCGTCATTGAAAGAACGACTGACTGACGCGATGAGGACTTCCGTCAATCACGAGAACTGTTAGAAACTTGGCGAGATGTGGACTTCCGCCTAGTAAACAAAGTGTTCAAAGATTGCTGACGCGATGGTGGTTTCCTTCAGTTTGTTCTGCGAAATGGGTTTCTTAAAAGTATCAATAAATTATCTTGTTGTCTTTTTTTATTATTTGCAGCTTAGTGCGTTTGTGAAGAAATAAATTGGTTTTCATTCTCTGTTTAACTTTGGAATATATTGGTCTAGTTGTAGGCCTTCTGACGGAAGATTAAAGTAATCCAGTATCCAGTTAACGTTAATTTAAGTTGTTAAGCTAGTTCTTAGAGATTATAAATGAACACATTAAAATTAAATCAATGAAAGCAAATCACAAGCATTCGATTTGTTTACGTTTTATTGGATTATCAATGAAGCTTCTAACCAACTAGTGGCATATTTAACGTAGCCCTGTCATGCATTCTCGTTTATTTTGAATTTACTTGAATTTACGTGATTTTAGCGCAACATTTTTCAAAGGAACAGTTTTTTATTCCTCATGGTGCTTATTTATCCAAACATTCATTCATTCATACATTGTAACTTGATGTAGGACCTCTTTCGATAAAAGTATTTGAAACCGTAAACCGGGTGCCATTCCATGATTGATAGTTTGTTGGCGGCGTATAAATTTACACGTTGTATCAACTTCAATTTTCCTACTTCTTGCTGGCTACCTTAAATCGTCAAAAGCTTGTAAAGTACCTTCTTGTGAACATGCTTCGCTGTAAGACCTCAACCAGAACATAGCCAGACAACCGAACGACGTCCACGTCTGGGATCTCGAAAAGCTTAGCTTAGCTTAGAAGTCCAAACGAGTTCCTTAGTGCAGTTCGAAGCTGTGCGTTGTTGCTTTATGTAGTTCTAAGACTAACTTATTTGTTGGCCCAGTTGCAGCTGTAATTATTGGCGGAGATTAGTCACAGCAGTAGTTTCATATGATCGTTACCGTTTTAAGTGGTGCTGTTAATTATGTCATTCCAAGCATTGGGCGAGAGCTCGATCACGTGGTTCGGCGCAATAAAATATAACGACAAACCAGTTCGAAATCTATTCAGACAACACGATTTTTATGCTATATTTGTTCGCTATTCACTGCAGTTTTTATACATAGGATATTGATAAAAACTTGTTTATTTTTCTCATTTAATTCAAAACAAATAATCATGAAACATTTTTAAAGGAGGAAAAAACTTGGGATTTCAATATCAAACTTTTATCGAACAAATGATACCAAAGGCAAATTTATCTTCATAAAGTATAAATTTGGAAAGAAAATAAAAAAAACGAAAAAAAAATCAAATACTGCCAGTATAATTAGGCCGGACAAAACTGGGCTGACGCGAGTGGACTAATCGATTCCTTCGCGCTATCTCTTAAACGCATTTAAAAAAGAAGGAACGATCCCACTTGGCGACATGGGGGTTTGACACCTGGAATCGAATTTTCAGTTTGTCTTGATTTTGTTATTATTTTTATTTGCTCTCACCTTCGTTAGCACGTCTGGTGGTTTTAGGGTAGCAGTCCTTTTTTGCTTTAAATTCCGATAAAAAATTGATAAAAACTTTTCGAATGCTTCTGAAACTTTAAAACTAAATTTCGATTAAGGGTCCAGTAGAGTAAAACATGGATCATCGAGCCCACAGTTGCCAAATATTTTATAAGACACAAATTCTGTGGCTACACCCTATCGCAGGATCGAGGTGTTATGGTAAATGAAATTAAAAAGCAAATTGGCAATAAGGTAGATTTCGGTTTCAAATGAGAAATATAAACCCGATTTAATACACTTAACAGTGGATTGGAGCCTTTCTAACAGAGTTTAAATTATATTTGGAAATATATAAAATAATATAGAATATACATGATAGATTCCTTCCCTCTGAATCATATAAGTATGATTTCAGATATTCAAACACGAAAAATTCCAATCTCAATATAAAAAAATGATGCCTGATACGTTTTTTTGGGGAAAAGCGAACTGGTATGTAAGGAGCTCATTTTATGTATGGAAAGAATGGTATTTAAACAGTAGAATTTCCAAGATTTATAACACGCTGAAATGGTGCCGTGGTAGCAACCAGAACTTTCACGTTGCTGGTCACGGTTCGAATCTTACTGTTTTTTTATGCTTTTTTTTACTGAATAAGTAAAACCAACTACAATATTGATGGATAGCCGTGACGCGTGCCCTAGCATGATACCTTTTTTAGAGCTCAACCATGCATAGAGGAAAAATTCCCACAAAAGGAGGGGAAAGTAATATGACTATTAAATGATTAATCTCATTCTGGAAACTAAATCTGAAATCTTAATCTGATTCTAAAGTTTGAATTTTGAGTTACAACACTTAGTCTAATATTTGAATATAAGTTCCAATTTCAAATTCCAGGTTGATCTTTAATCCAAATTCTTAATCAGAATTCTAAATCTGAATTCTCAATCTGAATTCTGAATTTGAACTCTGAATTTGAATTCTAAATCTGTATTCTGAATCTGAATTCTGAATCTGAATTCTGAATCTGAATTCTGAATCTGAATTCTGAATCTGAGTTCTGAATCTGAATTCTGAATCTGAATTCTGAATCTGAATTCTGAATCTGAATTCTGAATCTGAATTCTGAATCTGAATTCTGAATCTGAACTCTGAATCTGAATTCTGAATCTGAATTCTGAATCTGAATTCTGAATCTGAATTCTGAATCTGAATTCTGAATCTAAATTCTGAATCTGAATTCTGAATCTGAATTCTGAATCTGAATTCTGAATCTGAATTCTGAATCTGAATTCTGAATCTGAATTCAAGGTGATTTTTCGGCTTTCAGTCTATTCAAATAGCAAAACGACTATTTATTTAACGTTCCAACGTTTCAATCCATATAGGATCGTCATCAGGGACTTTAATGTTTATTGTGTGTTAACAAAATATCAAAAAATCTTCACGAAATTAACTGATTCTTACCTAAAATGTGTCGTATTTCTTGTCAGGTTTGATTCGGCTGATCGGGTAAAGCTGTCATTTGTGTCTGTTACAATATTTTGTGATTAATTTGTGATTCTAGTGTTTTGTAGTGCTGTCTGACTTACTGTGAAAAAATCCGTACTTCCTCCTTTTTTCTGTATTAAATTTCCGCAGCATCGATTTTCCACAGTCACTACTTTTCACTTTTTGTTTTGCTTTGATCTGTTATTACTAGTCCGTGCTATTGTTTTCTGAATGTTGTTGGATTTGTGTTTCTGTGTTGGTAGTTTTATGTTTTTGGTTTATTTTTCGTATGTGTTGGATGGTTTTAAAAATGTTTGCGTATGATGTATGTATGTTTTCGGTGTCTTTTTTTAGGTTTATTGCATGTTTTGTTGTTTTAATGTGGCAACTCTCCAGTATTAACAATTTGTTTTCGTTGTCACATCTGTCGATGATATCCGCTTTATCGATGTCGAACAGATGATCCATAGCTATTTCATGTTCCAGTAAGGCTGTTTGTTGGCGAAGTTGTTGAATTGCATAATCCTGTTTCGTGTATCCGATGTTCCATAATCGCTTGAGTTCATTTGTTTGGGTCCTGTGCTGTGAAATCCGTTGTTTTAGTTTCCTCGTAGTGCATCCAATGTAGCATGCTTCGCAGTTTTCCGTTTCTTGTGTTTCCTCCTCTTTCCAATGTCCTTTGCAATTTATCCTGTAAATTACATTTGTTTGTTCGTCCCGTGGTGTTTTGTCTTTTATTATCGGGAAAAGGCATCCAATAGTCTTTGCTTGTTTACTTGCTGTTCGTATATCTGCGTATTCCGAACGCAATGTTTTTGTTATGTTTGCGCTTAGACCATCAATATTTGTGAGCGAGCGTGAAATTTTATTTTCTTCTGCTACCATAGCTGTTTGGATGTCACTTTTTTCGTTGAGACGATTGATAATCCCATTGATTAAACCGATTGGGTAATCATTCAGTCTCAAGTTGGTGCGAATAATTTCGTGGATTTCATTGTTGTTTGCTCGGGATGAAAACAATGAAACACGTTTTGCAAAGGCGGTTGCGACGTTTAACTTTTGATGGAGTGGATGGTACATGAAACCGATCGCGTCTGGCCGCTTTTTGAATTTCTACTCTTTCCATCCACTCCATCAAAAGTTAAACGTCGCAACCGCCTTTGCAAAACGTGTTTCATTGTTTTCATCCCGAGCAAACAACAATGAAATCCACGAAATTATTCGCACCAACTTGAGACTGAATGATTACCCAATCGGTTTAATCAATGGGATTATCAATCGTCTCAACGAAAAAAGTGACATCCAAACAGCTATGGTAGCAGAAGAAAATAAAATTTCACGCTCGCTCACAAATATTGATGGTCTAAGCGCAAACATAACAAAAACATTGCGTTCGGAATACGCAGATATACGAACAGCAAGTAAACAAGCAAAGACTATTGGATGCCTTTTCCCGATAATAAAAGACAAAACACCACGGGACGAACAAACAAATGTAATTTACAGGATAAATTGCAAAGGACATTGGAAAGAGGAGGAAACACAAGAAACGGAAAACTGCGAAGCATGCTACATTGGATGCACTACGAGGAAACTAAAACAACGGATTTCACAGCACAGGACCCAAACAAATGAACTCAAGCGATTATGGAACATCGGATACACGAAACAGGATTATGCAATTCAACAACTTCGCCAACAAACAGCCTTACTGGAACATGAAATAGCTATGGATCATCTGTTCGACATCGATAAAGCGGATATCATCGACAGATGTGACAACGAAAACAAATTGTTAATACTGGAGAGTTGCCACATTAAAACAACAAAACATGCAATAAACCTAAAAAAAGACACCGAAAACATACATACATCATACGCAAACATTTTTAAAACCATCCAACACATACGAAAAATAAACCAAAAACATAAAACTACCAACACAGAAACACAAATCCAACAACATTCAGAAAACAATAGCACGGACTAGTAATAACAGATCAAAGCAAAACAAAAAGTGAAAAGTAGTGACTGTGGAAAATCGATGCTGCGGAAATTTAATACAGAAAAAAGGAGGAAGTACGGATTTTTTCACAGTAAGTCAGACAGCACTACAAAACACTAGAATCACAAATTAATCACAAAATATTGTAACAGACACAAATGACAGCTTTACCCGATCAGCCGAATCAAACCTGACAAGAAATACGACACATTTTAGGTAAGAATCAGTTAATTTCGTGAAGATTTTTTGATATTTTGTTAACACACAATAAACATTAAAGTCCCTGATGACGATCCTATATGGATTGAAACGTTGGAACGTTAAATAAATAGTCGTTTTGCTATTTGAATAGACTGAAAGCCGAAAAATCACCTTAAATTAAAGTAACAGTCGTCAAAAAACATCGTGAATCTGAATTCTGAATCTGAATTCTGAATCTGAATTCTGAATCTGAATTCTGAATCTGAATTCTGAATCTGAATTCTGAATCTGAATTCTGAATCTGAATTCTGAATCTGAATTCTGAATCTGAATTCTGAATCTGAATTCTGAATCGGAATTCTGAATCTGAATTCTGAATCTGAATTCTGAATCTGAATTCTGAATCTGAATTCTGGATCTGAATTCTGAATCTGAATTCTGAATCTGAATTCTGAATTTGAATTCTGAATCTGAATTCTGAAACTGAATTCTGAATCTGAATTCTGAATCTGAATTCTGAATCTGAATTCTGAATCTGAATTCTGAATCTGAATTCTGAATCTGAATTCTGAATCTGAATTCTGAATCTGAATTCTGAATTCTGAATTCTGAATCTGAATTCTGAATCTGAATTCTGAATTCTGAATCTGAATTCTGAATCTGAATTCTGAATTCTGAATCTGAATTCTGAATCTGAATTCTGAATCTGAATTCTGAATCTGAATTCTGAATCTGAATTCTTAATCTTGTAAATCTCATTTTGATTGTTTTGCATCACGCGGTTTTCAACATTGAAATTTCTTTCATCCAAAATTTTTTTTTATGATTTCGGATTTTACAACTTTTAATAGTATGGTTTTACCCCTAAAAGTATGCAGCAAACTTAATTTCAGAAAAATTGTGAATAAAAGTTTTCACAAAACAAAATCGTGTTTTCATGCGTAATGATTTTTAAGTCATCGCAAATTTATCAAAAACTGTGAAAATTGGTATTCTTGGAGAAACAATTCCAGAATTGAAAATTGATAAAGTGAGGAGAAATTTTACGGATGATGAAAAGAGCGAAAGAACATTTTTGCAAGGAAAATTTATTAACGTACACCATACTTTACCTCGCAACATCCAGCTTCATCAATTTTTAATTCTGATATTCTTTCTCCATGAATCTAAATTTTTCACCGATATGCCGAAAATAAATTTACAATAATTCTGAATCTGAATTCTGAATCTGAATTCTGATTCTGAATTCTGAATCTGAAATCTGAATCTGAATTCTGAATCTGAATTCTGAATCTGAATTCTGAATCTGAATTCTGAATTTGAATTCTGAATCTGAATTCTGAATCTGAATTCTGAATCTGAATTCTGAATCTGAATTCTGAATCTGAATTCTGAATCTGAATTCTGAATCTGAATTCTGAATCTGAATTCTGAATCTGAATTCTGAATTCTGAATCTGAATTCTGAATCTGAATTCTGAATCTGAATTCTGAATCTGAATTCTGAATCTGAATTCTTAATCTGAATTCTGAATCTGAATTCTGAATCTAAATTCTGAATCTGAATATGAGTTCTGAATCTGAATTTTGAATTCTGAATTTTGAATCCTGAATTCTGATTCCTAAACCTGTATCCTGAATTTGAAAACTGAATCTGAATTCTGCATCTGAAATTGAATCTAAATTATGTATGAGTATGTAGAAATGAAAAAAAAAACATAAATTCATTCTTCAACACGAGTAAAAAAAATCGAGGGTCATAAGATCTTCATATAAATTCCCCCCCAACGCAGTTTCCTGTACGGCTCTGCATTTTGTTGACACCCGGCATGGCTTTAGACACTATAATTTCATAAATGAAATTATAATGTCTATAGGCATGGCGGACTCTGAAGGAAACGCCCATCCGCCATTTGCTGCATTGAAAAGCAAGAAGTGTAAGATATAAACACTGTTGCCGTATTTGCCCCAGCAGACTGAGAAACTGCCCAGACCACGGTGCGTCTTAGTAATGCCTTTTACCTATTTGAGTTTGAGCCGCTTTCAATCAAGCGTGCCGATGGTTTATTGGATAGCGCTTGCAACTTGGGATCTGAAGGGTTTTGGTTCAATTCTCGAGTTAATAAAAATATTATTTTTTTATTTTGATTATCTTCAATTTATAAATGATTGCTGGTGCTGCTGCTTCGAGGCGCCACTAGCAACTTTTTTTTATGCCATAATAAGTATGATATGTATTTGGTAAAGAAAACGGTTTCAACTATTTTGTTTTTTTCCCGTTTTTGAAAGGGTTGTGTAGAAAAAAAAATGCATTCTTTTGAGACTAAAATCATTTTAATTGTGCAGCCCAGTTTCGCAAAAACGTTCTAGACATTTTTAAAATGGCACATACAAATCCACGGACATCAACAGAACTCGTCGAGCTGAGTCGATAGGTACCTATAAAGGTATGTCTAAGACCCATAATTAATGATCTCTCAAATCGACCGATAACCAAACCTTTCTGTTAGAAAGGCAAAAAAACATCGGAAATACAAGCCTCGAATAAAAATTGAAAGTGTTTTTTATGGCTTTGGCAGTAGTGGCATGCGGTGCTGTACGTAACCGTTTGACAATGTTTCGAAAAACAGGAATCGGGAAAACGATGAACTGTTTACAATCTTTTTGGTGAGCGTCGTATTTTGTCTTGGAGATTTATAATTTAAAAACAAAAAGCAACCAATAATGAATAAAATTTATTCTCGCAAATCTACACATTTCACAAATTGTTAGGTCAATGTCCATCACTAAGCTAAAAACCCAATTAAATTTCTTTATATATCTAGATTGTAGCCTTTCTTGGATATACATGTCACAAAATAATAAATGAATGATACACTTCTATATCATTAAATTATGATTAAAAATTTCGAACGCAGTCATTCCAAAATGAATTAAAAAAAAGAAGTTGTATTCCACTCTATAATCAAAATTATAAATTCTTATTGAAATTTTGATCATTAAGTAAGGTTATTCAAGAGTATCAATCTAAGCTCGAAAATTAATCACAGGTCCAGAATTTTGCAAAAGTTTTTCAAAGTTTTCTTGTTTGTTGATGGAAACTCGTTTCTGGACATTAAATTTTAAAGAAGATTAATCTCATTCCAGAGGTTTGGGATTTTAGATTTGTGGTTCGAATCACTATCAAAAGAAGATATGAAAAGCTGTTGAAAAATCTTTCAAATTTGGTGTAGTATTTCATTCACAATTTGATTAATGATTTCTTGTTTAGTATTTAAATAAGAATTTTCCAAAAATGACCAAAAATTTGAAGCTATCCTGAATTTTTGTTTGATATCTATTCGAATTCCCATTTTAAATTTTTTGAAATCCCATTTAAAAAGTTGAAAATAGGTCCGTTTGTAGAATTCAAACATTATTAGGGTTTGAAATAGTGATCCAGAACTGAAATCTCAGAATCAGGTTACTCTTTTTTCATTTTATTCACGTTTTAATTTGAATTCGCAAGTTGGATTAAAAGTTATTGTAAAAAATAAATAAATTGTAATTGAAAACCAAAAGTCAGAATGAAATTTATAGATTCATGGTTGAGAGTCTGAAACAAATTTCCTTTCTTGGTTCGTCATTGAAATGCTAATTTGTAATTTAAGTTCAGGAATCGTTTTTTCTGTATATTTCTGCAATCGAATTTGAATTAGGAAACAGACTCAAAATATGAATACTGAGTTCAGGTGCACAATTTAAATTCAAAATTAATATTCAGTAAATGAGTTTCTCGTAAATGAGTTTCACAATCAAGATTTATTATCAATATGACTATTTCGTAAGGGTATTCAAGCTTCTAAGAAATCGTTTACTTATAATTTTGTTTGTTAGTCCAATTTCTAATTCCAAATTTCTCCACCAAGTTATTCTAAATACCGTAAATGGCGTGAGGCGGGATAATTTCCTATTTCCTTGATTTTGTCAAATAATGCGTTTTTAGCACTCGATTAATTTAAGGTAGTGTATTTTGCTGCCCTGAATAAAACTTAATCAAAGTTCTAAAATAAAGTTTTAAGGGGTAATCACTATCAATTGATGAACCTTAATCTTTGTTCTCCAAGTAGAGTGACAGTTGCTTTATTGAAAAACTTGTGTATCTAGAAACTGCTCAAAATTAACAATTCGTTTAGTTTAGCTTCCATCATTTAGTAGGTAATTTAGTGCATAGTTTTTGGCTTTGTAGACATTTTTTTTAGAATTTTACAAGCCTCGGCAATCACCTTTTTTATCACCCAAACTTATATTCGAATAAATGTTGATATTGGTGCAAACAATTTGAATAAATTTAGATTTTTAATTCTAGACTTCCTGCGAAAGCTGGAAGCCCTATTCTACTAGGATCATCTTAAATTTTCTCAAGTTCTACATTATTTTCCACAATCTTGGGGAATTTTAAACACTTTTATAGGCATGTCCCGATCGACCCTCTGATTGTCCTTTTAAAAATGTACTAGAAGGGGATTATGCACTTTCAGTTTCGCAAAATATTCCAACTTTGCCTTTGATTGGACCGATGAATTTTTTGTTCAATTATGTTGTTCGAAGTAGTTTAAATTAATTTTCTTCCTTTTTTCGCCAAAATCATGTTGAAAGAATTCTTCACTATATTTCAAACTTTGTCACACCACTATTTGAAGTGATGCTAAACAACACTATTCAAAGTATTGAATTTGACGATTTTATTGTGCTTCAAGAAACTTTTTTTTTTTCAAGCATATTGAAGTAAACTTGATTTTTATTTGCTTTTATGCAATAAATCAAGGAAGGTTTCGGTCCTGAATAAAGAAAAAATATTGTATCGAATGCTTGATATTCGGATCAAATCAATTTTTACCATTCGCCTCCTGATTTTGCTTCATGTCCCTTTTCACCCAACTTTACGGAACATAATTAAGCTGAAAATTCCAAATTTAAAGTGAAATTTGAGTTTTTTTTGTCATCTTCCTAATGAAAAAAACAGATTTTTATTTTTTCTTTTAAATCATCCGCCGGATTTTAATTGGGCAATTATCAATGATGAATAGTTTTTAGAATTTTCCAGCAAAGCTCAAATCAAAGTGAGTATATGGAAACAATCAATGAGTGAAACTATGTCTACAATGAGTTTCACTCATTGATTGTTTCCATATCCTCACTTCCCTCACTTCGGAGTTTCTCAGGGCAAACGTTGAATTATTTGGCTGTGCATCTTAAGATTTTAAATAAAGATTACATTAAGATACTTTAAGATTAAACTTTTTTCTATTTCTTTTAGAAACAGGATCATAAAGAACCAGTCATTCAACCATTCCATTCCAATAAGTTGGAATTTTTGTAAATTTGCCCGATTTCGTAAATAACGTAAAGTGACATAAATTGGCAAAACTTTTTAGTTTGTCAAAATTTTTTCAAATGATTATTTTGACCAAATGAAAAAAATTGAAAATAATAACAAAAATGGCAAAAATAGAAAAAAAATTACAATGTTGTCAAAACGACAAAATTTGTAACTTGACTAAATTGACGATTTTTTACAAAATAACAGAATCCTCAAAAATTACTTGATCGACCAAATTTCCAAACTTGTCAAAATTGCTTCGAAATTAATCTAATTGAAAAAATAAACAAAAATGACAAAATTGGCAAAATTGACAATAATTGACATTAATATCAAAATTCACAAAAATGAACGAAACGAAAAAATTGACTAGTTTTCAAAAATTTCGAAATTGACAAAATTTGCAGTTTCGCTAAAAATTAACACAAACTGACAAAATTTGTCGAATTGACAAAATTCATGAAATGGCTATAAGTGAGAAAAAAATTGACGAAATTGACAAAATTGAAAACTTGACTAAGTTGACAAAAATGATAAAATTTACCAAATTGCCAATAATGACAAAGGTGACAAAATTGACATAAATAGTCAAATTATCAATAAATGATAAAAGATAAACATGAAATTGACAGTATTGACAAAAATGGCAAAATAGATTAAAAATGAAAAATTGTTGAAGTTGAAATAACAATATATAAAAATTGGTAAAAAATTATAAAAATGTGCGAAATTGACCAATCGAGTATTATTTACCAAATTGAAAAAGTTGATTGAATTGGAAATTGGGAATTGACAAAACTCAACACATTTAAAAAAATTATAAAATTGGCAAAATGGACAAAACTTACATAATTGACACAATTCAAAAAATTATTTTTATTTACAAAATTGAAAAAAACTTTTAAAATAGTCATAGGCTACTTCAATTTTGACGATTTTTTTTATCTGTTTCATTTTGTCAATTTTGATCATCGCTTCCATTTTCTAAATTTTGTGTTAATTTGACTTATGACAATTTTGCAAATATTTTCAATTTTGTCATTTATGTCAATTTTGTCGCTGTCGAAATTGGCAATCGTCAAGCTGGTCAATTTGGTGAAAATTCTCACTAATGCAAATTTTGTCTCTAATGGCATTTTTCTGATTTTTGCATTTTTGTAATTTTTGTAATTTTTTTAAATTTCGTATATTTTGTCCGTTGTGTTAACTTTGTCAAATTTGTCCATTTTGTTTAAGTTGTCAATTTTGCAAATTTGGTTTATTTTGTCTATATCATCACTTTGTCCTTTAAACCAACAATGTCAAATTTGCAAATTTTGTCCATTTTATAATTTTTGTTAATTTTGACTTTTTTCAATATTGTCAGTTTTGTCATTTTTGTTTTTTTCTGTCATTTTGTTAAATTTTGTCATTTATATCACTTTCTTCAATTTTTTCAACAATTCATTTATGTCCATGTATGAGTATATGTCATAAATTTTGCCGTTTTATCTTTTTTGTGAAATTTATCCATAAAGTCAATTTTGTCAACTTTGTCAATCTTGTGAAACTTAATAATTCAGTTAATTATGTTAAAATGCTATGTTTTTTTTTAAATTCGTCAAATTTCGCAATCAAGAAAATTTGTTAAATTTTGGTATCTAAATTTGAAAATTTTGTCATTTTTGATATTTGTTTTTTTTTAATCATTTTTTTACTCTTGTAAACTTTTCATTTTTATAACTTTTGCCTTATTACTAATTTTTGTCATTTAAGACTTGTTATTTTTGTCAGTTTTGTCAACATTGCTTAAATTTTCAAATTTGGCAATTTTGTGAGTTTTGTCATTTTTGTCAATTTGATGAATTTTGTAAATTTTGATCCTTTTTACATTTTTGACGTCTCGTTGATTTTTGCCCAATAAGTCAATTTTTTACAATTTTGTCCATTTTTCAATTTTCTCATCTTTTTAATTTTATCGATGTTGTAAACTTTGTCGATTTGGTAAATTTTGCAAATTTGATTTTTCTTGTTATTTTTTTTTTAAATATTCTCCGTTTTATCAAATATGTCCATTTTGTCAATGCTATCTATTTTGCAAATTTTATCTATTTCGACAACATTGGCAATTTTGCCAGTATTGTTTATTCTGTCAGTTTTTTAAATTTTGTCTTTTTCATTAATTTCAACAATTTTGTCCATTTAGTTTATTTTGTCAAAATAGAAAATTTTGCCAATTTATACAATTTTGCCAATATTTTGAAAATTTTGATAATTTTTACAAAAATATCATTCAATTTACTAATGTTCATTTAGAAATGGGACAGTTACGAATGCGTGTATCTTCAAAAGAAATACGTTTGATCGAAATATCTTCTTTGAAGGAAATAAAGGTAATTTTATAATAATTCATAAAAAATTGCAAAAAAATATTAATGGTTTTTTGTAAGAAATATTTCTACTTTTTTCTTGGTATCTCCTATTGACACACTTTTCTCAGTCTCGTTATTGATCAGTTTTTCCCACTTATACTTCGTCAAAGTAGTATTTTCTTGATTATTTTTGGGAAAACTAAAAAACGTTTTACTTGAATGACTTCTGTCAAAATCTGACAAAAATGAAGCAAATCCATCATGAGAAGAACCATCATGAGAATCTTCAAATGACCCATTCCAAGCACCCCTCAACTGGAGAACCGATTTTTATTTTTCATTATCCAAAAATAAATTACATAGCGTTAGAAAGTTTATTTCTTGAGTGTCATTTTCCATTAAAAGATTTTCAGCTACCTTTTTTTAGAAAAGAGTATGTTAACGTTGAAATTTAAAAATTTTAGTATGAAATTAAATTGATTTTTGCAAATATTCTTTATTTATAACATAACTTTGTTAAAAATCTAGCTAAGTCAAAAAAAATTATTGCAAAATGATGGTAGAAAAGCCATCTTTTAAGCATTTTATAAGATAAATAACAGTCACTGCAAGTTTACGCTCTAGAATCGTTGATAAAGCTATCTATTTTTAAGCGTTGTGACGTCACGAAAATTCTACTGTTTTTAAATTTATGATTTACTGAAATTTCACATATTGTCGAAAATTCGAGGTCTCTTCAAACTTTTTGAGTGGAATTTAATGCAATTTTTAGATTGAAAATCGGTTTAGCAGGTTGTGAGTTGCACCCGGGTAAAGAATGCGTTGTGACGTCACGAAAGTTTATTTACTTTTTTTTCGAAAACGTTCAAGACTTTTTACTTCAACATTATGATAGTATTTCTTCAATACAAGTTCAACACAACAATGTGCTTCAATAAACGAATTCCATTATCAAGTTTTTAAAGAAACTATTTTTTTTTGCATTAACTCAGTTGTTTTCAAACATTTCTAATAAAACATATAAAAAAGCGCTTAAAAACGCTTGATTCAAGAATAAACAAACTATCAAACAAATGAAATTCTCCTCGATTTTGTAAAAAAATATTTTTGAATCATAAAGCAGGTAGTTATCTGTGATTTGAATAAAAATCTTGCAAAAGATCAAGTTCATCATATATCTATGTTTGAATGAAAAACACCGCTAGAAGCTTCTATTTCTTTCTGAAATTATGTTCAAACAAAATAAGTTCCATGAAATAAATGTAATGAGATTCAAAAATTCTTTGAACATGGAAACTTAATAGATAAACTTTTTTTTAAATTTTTAAAATATTTATAGACAAATAATAAATAAAATTAATTAAATTATTTTAATATAAAACTGCCCTTATTGAAATTTCCACCTCAAAGAATGTCACTAGAAAATCCAAATCGAACCCCGTGTTCACATAAAATCTCACAAAAGAGACTTTGAACAGAATTACAAAATTAAATAAATTCAAATATGTACTAGCACAAGGTCTGCAAAATTTGGGCCAGATTATTCTAAGGAATGGGGTTGCGCAACGCACCTGAAGTTTGTATGGAATTATGTAGATTTTCTTCGGCATGATAAAAAAAAACCGTCAATAATTTAGATCTTTATCAACCAATTTTTCTATTAATTTGAGTATTTTAAAGCTTTAATAATGACAATATTTCATCTGAAGAACGCGTTTTGATTAAAGTTATCATAAAGCAGCTATTACGTTCAAAATTAGCGTCGATTAACGATCATTCAGATATTTTTTGTATTTGACCCATCAGAAGCTAATTTTTGAAACTCAAAAATCTTTTTAGCTAAACCATTTTTGAAATGGGATCTTAAGATAAACTATTTGTCATAATGAAAGTTTTGTGAATGACTATAATTAGAACAAATCAGCCGATAGGGACTTCAGAAATTGGTGCATAACTTGGTTTTCATGTCTTTCCAAACCCAATATCTCATAATTCCATACAAATTTTAGGCTCATTGTGCCCTCTATTTCCTTGGGCCAATCCCAAATTTGACACTGGATTTTGTGTTAGGCCAAAGATCTTTTTAAGCTTGCAACTTATAAGATTTTTATTAGATGGCTGATTTAGGCACTCTAGTGTCGATAAACTATCTTAGAAAAGATCGAAGGCTTTGAAATTATCATTTATTTTTCCTTTCCTTTGCAATTGAAGATTAAAAAGATTCAGAAACACATTTCATTGCTTTTACGAATAAATATTTTCTAGTTATAGTTTTGTCCTAAATAATATTCACATGATCGCACAAAAAAACTTCGAATGAAATTGATGTTAACAGTGTTGCAAACCTTATCTGCTTATATGGGCCTTTGAGATTTAATTCCTTTTAATTTTTGGGAATAAATGGATCGATTTCATCACCAAATCACATTATTTATTAAGTTTTTAAGCATTTTAAGTAAATTAAGCATTCTTTTTTAGATTATACTTTGATTTATTTCATGTAGCTAACCATAAAATTTCGTGACGTCACAACGCTTTGCAAAACCCTGCTTAAAAAAAATGGTGCGTTGTGACGTCACGAAACTGAATCGCTCTAAAATGAATTGAAATCAAAACTTGAAAAAATCAAAAACAGCGATTTGTTGGTTGTAATGAGAAGATACTTTTCTGAAATTTTCATAAAATTTGATCAAATAGAAGAGCAGAAAAATGCGGCGTTGTAAAAAAAACTGAAAAGTGGAAAAAGAGGCGCGTTGTGACGTCACGATTCCTTTTGCTTATATTTTGTTAACTATTTATTCTATACAAATACTTTTGGTTTCAAATTGTAGAGAAATAAATTTTGACCTTATAATGTACAATTTTTAACAATGTGCGATATGACCTGTAAAACTTACATACAATATACCAAAAAATTGTTTTGCAAACGTTGTGACGTCACGCTGGAATGGGTCAAATATAATCGATTAGTAAAAATCGTAGGTTGCAAAATATATGTTTTTAAGCTTTTAAAAACAGCGAAAGCCAAAGTTTTTGTGTTTAAATCGTTGTTGTTTGTTTTAAGAAAATCTTAATATTTTTTACTAAACAACCATCAAATACATTCTTCAATCTGCCAGGGACCTTGACACGATCAGAATTGTTATAGGATTCAACCGCTGGAATTTGTTTGTAATGGGGGTTTTCATAAGTTTTGTCGGCCATCATCCACTGTTTTTCCAGGCAGTTCTCAGCTTCATCAGGCGTGCCTCAGGGATGTCATTTAGGACCGTTAGTATTCCTAATCTACTTCAATGACGTGCTGCAACTCCTCGATGGACCAAAATTGGCGTATGCCGACGACTTGAAACTGTACTACTCTATCAATGGCTCCGAAGATGTGAACTTCCTGCAGAACCAGTTTAACCTCTTTGCCTCCTGGTGTGATGCCAATCGCCTACCTTTAAACCGTAATAAATGTGTAGTAATATCATTTTCCCGCAAACGACGTCCGTTCTCAGCCGTTTATTTCCTTGGAAACGATGCAATTTCTCGAGCTCAACACGTGAAAGATCTTGGTGTGATCCTCGACGCGCGGCTGGATTTTAAGAATCACACCAACTATATCGTTGACAAAGCCTCCAGAAGCCTGGGTCTTCTTTTCCGCATGACGATGGGCTTTAAGGACATCTACTGCCTGAAGAGTCTTTACTGCAGTCTGGTTCGATCGATCCTCTAGTATGCTTCTGCGATTTGGTGCCCATATTATCAAAACGGTTCTGATCGCATCGAAGCCATGCCCTTCGACACTTAAACTGGCAAGACTGATTGATATCGACACGCAGGACCGCCACTCGTGCTTCTTTCGTCGCTGATCTGCTTTCATCAAGAATCGACTCTCCCACGCTTTTGGAAGTTCTTCCACTTAGCGTCCGACTTCGTAGTTTGAGGAATCGGGATCTTCAGCTCTTCGTTCCTGTTAGACTAAACAAAAACGGGGCCAACTCTGCAATAATTGGCGTCATCAAGACTTTTAACCGCTTCTCAGAGCATTTTGATTTTGACGTTTCGAAGGTTGTATTCCGAAGAAGAATTCTTAGTGTTCTAAGTTCAGTGTAGATTTGTATTTTTAGTTAGTCTCTTAATTTTTAAATATCATTTGGATCAATATATAATCTGTTGATTTAATAATCTATCTATATATATAAAAATGAATTTCTGTCTGTCTGTCTGTCTGTCTGTCTGTCTGTCTGTTCCCTATAGACTCGGAAACTACTGAACCGATTTGCGTGAAACTTGGCAGGTGGGGGTATTGGAGGCAGGGGAAGGTTCCTATTGTGGTTTGAGACCCCTCCCTCTCTCATGAAGGGGAAGAGGGGCCTCCCAAACAAAAGACAATTTTTTGCATAACTCGAGAACCCATCAAGCAAATGGTATCATATTTGGCATGGGGTGGTATTTGGGAACGAGGAATCTTTCTATGAATATTTGGTACCCCTCCCTCCTTTCAGTGGCGTGATAGGAAGGGGGGAGGGGGGCTACCTTACAATTTTTCATATAACTCGAGAACTAATCAAGATATTGGATCCAAATTTGGCATGGGAAAGTATATGGATACGAAAAATATTCCAATGATTATTTGAGACCCCTCCCTCTTTCCAGTTAAAAGGGGGAGGGGCCTTTTTACATTTTTTTATATAGTTCAAAAACTAATAAAGCAAATGGAACCAAATTTGGCATGGGAGGGTATTTGGATACGAAAAATATGTCTATGATTATTTGAGACCCCTCCCTCTTTCCAGTAGGGAGATATAAAGGGGGGAGGGGCCTATTTTATAGTTTTCAACATAACTAAGAAATTAATTAAGCAAATGGAACCAAACTTGGCATGGGCGGGTATTTGGGAACGTGACATGTTCTAATGATTGTTTGAGACCCCTTCTTTCTTACAGCGGGGAGGAAGGAAAGAGGGAGGTGAGTTTCATACAATTTTTACTGTATAACTCAAGAACTACAACAGCGAATGGAACCAAACTTGGCATGGAACGATATTTGGGTACGAGAAATGCTTCTATGAATATTTGGTATCCCTCACTCTTTCGAAGAGGTGGATGAAAAGGGGGAGGCGAGGTCTCCCTTACAATTTTCAGTATAACTGGAGAGCTGATCAAGCAAATTGAACCATATTTGACATGTGAGTGTATTTGGATACGAGAAATGTTTCTATTATAAACTGAAGCCGTACCTTTTAAGCGGTAAGATATAAACCCAGACAACCATTTGGTGGGTATTTCGAATTTGCAACGCAAATATACATGCAAATATACCTGTAAACATATCGTATATAATGTAGCAAAACCAGTATATACGTATAATTTTGGAGGCCATATAGGTACATTACAAACATATTCTTGATTTGGATTGTATTAAATTACGATTTGCACGACTTGTCATGCGCATCATTTACGACTACCCTGATTCTTTTTGGAATATACTATGACAATTTACATTATCATATAGATGATTGAGGTTGTAATATACGACATTTTTCGTAACAATATGGAAAGTTTGACGACTTATTTGGTCGTCTTTTGCGACTTGAGTGCAGGGCTCTCATTTTCCGTCGGTTGAATAAAAATAAGATTTTATTTTTTTTATACTTTAAACCAATCAGTTTATTCATCCATAAAAATAATAAAAATGACATTATTTCAAAGAAATGCATTTTTTGATGTCAAATTCAAGTTTATATCGTACAACTTTATTATTTGCCAGATTGCTGATTTTATTGTTAGTATCTGGACTTGATCCCCTGACCATACGATCTACAGCTCATGATGGTTTCTCGAAGCTATCTGGGATATATAAATTCAAGGGGATTTGCTTCAAAGGCATTAAACCAAAAGCAAATCGTATATTTCTATAACTTAAATCTTTCAAATCGTAGAACACGTCATCGATGATCTAAAAATAGACCAACATTTTGAAGCCACCTTTAATTCGATTCCAATCATCGATATCCCATTATCATAAACGATTTTATTGAACTTTTTTGTATTCTTTTACGATTGCCAGCAAATACGTTTAACGAAAATCAGACATGCGAATTAATTTGCAAAGGTATACGATTGCATGCACATTATTACGAATCCATGCAGTTATATACGTTTTTTTATTTCGAATTATTTTATGCATAGCACGATAAAATCTCTCAGTCACGGCTGATCACCGTATATCAGTCGTTTCACGGATTTTTTGCGAATTGTCGTACACAAAGGTCGAGTTCATATGTACATAAATACGAGTCTCTCTTCTTGTCGTAATAAACTCATGCAATGCTTTTAAATACGATAAAGAATATGCATGAACCACACATTGTAGGTGCAGATATACGAAAATGAGTAAAAATAACATTCTATACGATGTAATCTGTAACAGAAAATACGACTTCTGGTTGTCTGGGAAGGAAGAAGGGGGGGTTTCCATTTTTTTTGCATAACTCGAGAATTGATCGAGCAAATGAAACCAAATTTCATCATAATCATCAAAAAGTATTTGAGTACGAAAAATACTTTTATGAATATTAAGTTATCATCCCTCTATTGAAAGAAGAGACCGGAAAGGGGGATGGTACTCCCTTTCAAGTTTATACATAACTCAAAAATTTACTACTTAAATAAAACCAAATTTGGCATGGCATGGAATATAGGAAGGGAAGAGGGAAGCTTACATTTAACTTTTATTTTACAAAAACCGAGAAATGGATAATACTTAACATGTAAAATCATTTTGGTATGACTCTATGATTATTTGACACATCATCCTCCTTTCAGTAAGAAGGTATATGGGAGGAGGGAGGTGAGCCCAATACAATTTTGTTAGCATATGTTCTCAATTTATGCTTACGAAGTCAACAAATGGAAACAAATATGGCATGGAAAGGTACTTGGTTACGAGATATGTTTCTACGATTGTTATAGACTCTTATGTTTTACAGTGTAGAGAGGGAAAGAAAGAAAGGGGCTCCATACAATTTTTGTTGTAAAGCTTAAATACTTATCAACCAATGGAACTATATTTGATATAAGAGGATTTTTGGGAACGAAAAAAATGTTTATTAAAGATTACAATCTCCATTCAGCAGGGGGTGAAGGGAAGGACAGGGGGGGGGGCTCTTTAATCAGTTTTTTAGCATAAATCCAGAACGTATCAAGCAAAAACAACCATACTTTATAAGTTAGATTATTTGCGAACGATTAATTTGGGATTATCAGATCTTCAAAACAAATTTATAAATCAAGATTCCGAATATAAGTTATGGTTTGTGTTGCAATTTGAAACTCCAGCTAAAGCTCTCATTTTATAGTGGTTGCTTATTAATTTGATTTAAAATAATACCAAAAACAATAAAAATTTGAATGATTTCTGAAAATATCATTTGATTTTGAAAGGTGTAGCAAAGCACACCGGGTCAGCTAGTAATCTATATATATAAAAATGAATTTCTGTCTGTCTGTCTGTCTGTCTGTCTGTCTGTCTGTCTGTTCCCTATAGACTCGGAAACTACTGAACCGATTTGCGTGAAACTTGGCAGGTGGGGGTATTGGAGGCAGGGGAAGGTTCTTATTATGGTTTGAGACCCCTCCCTCTCTCATGAAGGGAGGGAGGGGCCTCCCAAACAAAAGAGAATTTTTTGCATAAGTCGAGAACCCATCAAGCAAATGGTATCAAATTTGGCATGGGGTGATATTTGGGAACGAGGAATATTTCAATGAATATTTGGTACCCCTCCCTCTTCTCAGTGGGATGATAGGAAGGGGGGAGGGGGGCTACCTTACAATTTTTCATATAACTCGAAAACTAATCAAGCTAATGGAACAAAATTTGGCATAGGAGGGTAGTGGAATACGAAAAATGGTTCTATGATTATTTCAAACCCCTCCCTCCTTCCATTGGAGATACAGGAAGAAGGGGAGGGGGGCCTTTAACCACTTTTTTATTGCATAGCTTGAAAACTATTCGAGCAAATGAAACCAAATTTGGCTAGGAAGGGTATATGGGTACGATAAACAGTTCTATGAATATTTGGTACCCCTCCCTCCTTCCAGTGAGGATATAGAAAGGAGGGAAGGGTGCTCCTTTACAATTTTTAGCATAACTGGATAAATAATCAAGCAAATGGTACCCAATTTGACGTGGGAAGGTATATGATTACGATAAATGTTTCTATGATATTTTGAGAACCTTTCGTCCTTCAAGTCGGAAAATCTTAAGGGGGGAGGGTCCTCCCATATAATTTTTACATCCCTTGGGAACTTACTAAGCATATGGAATGAAATTTGGGTTGAGAGGGTATTTGAGCACAGGGAAGGTTTATGTGAATATTTGGTACTACTGCTTCCTTCCAGTGCGGTGATATGAAGGAGAGGGGGAGGGGGGGTTGGGGGCTCCTTTACAATTATTCGCATTACTCGAGAACTAATCAAGCAAATGGAAACAACTTTGGCATGGGAAAGCTTTGGCATGAATACGTTAAATGGTTATTAGCTTATTTGAGACTTCTTTCTCCTTCAATTGAGAATGCAGTTAGGGAAGACGGAAGCTCATATATGTATGATTGTTTTGCATAAACCAAAAACTTATCTAACAAATGGAACAATCATTCAATTTAGCAACTGGGGAAGAATTTGGCATAGGAGTGTATTTGAATACACGGAATGTTCAATCTTTATCCTGTTCTTCCAGGTAGGGGATAGGTAGGAAGAGCGGCTCCGATACAAATTTTATAGCATAACTCGACAACTTATAAATCAATCGAAACCAAATTTGGCATGAGGGGGTATTCGAGCTCAAGATATGTTTTTTTCCGGTAGTTTAGCATCACTACCACAAATCAGTGGAACGATATAGAGGGAAAAGAGGGCATTGATAAAATTTGTATAATATTTCTAAAACTTATCAAGAAAATAGAATTAAATTATCATGGGAGCAAATTTGTGTACAAGCAATGTTTCTTCGATGGTTTGAAAACCCCTTCTCTTGCCAGAGGGGAGATATACAGTAGGGAGAGAGACACCAATTTTTTGAATAACTCGAGAACTTATCGAGAATGGGGCCATATAAGACGTGGGATCGTATTTGTATACAAGAAGTGTTTTTCTGATGTTATGAGACCCACCTTCTTTCAATTAGGGATATAGGAATGGGGGTAATTCGTATGATAATTCGAGAACGAATAGGTAAAATAAATGTCCCATGATGTTATTTTGTTACTGAAAATGCTCACATGATAGTTTGACAAAGTTTCATATTTATAAAAAAAATATTTTGGCATAAGTTATAAACTTTTTAAGCAAAGAAATTCAGAGTCATAAAAAGGATTAAAACACGGATTTAAAAAAAATAATTAAGATTTCAAAGTAAAAAATTTGCAAATTCATTTTGAAAAAAAAATTAATGATATTGAAATTGAACTTAAAATTTTGTGCAAACAAATAACAAGTTAAATAACTAGGTACCACAAGTTTCAAAAATTTTTGAAGGTGTAGCAAAGCACACCGGGTCAGCTAGTAAATAAATAAATCATCCCTGTCGCATTGCCTCAGAACCGGCTATACAGCTTACGAGCTCTGGATCTTTAACACATAGTTGTTTAAAAAACGGGCACAAGTTTCCTCGAAGAGATTCCTTTTTCTTAACTCTAAGCGTTCATTTTTCTAGCATCTTACAAATGCTGAAACCACCAACCCACAGAAAATGTACTATATATGCCGTGACCGGGGTTCGATCTCATACCCGCTGACTTAGAAGACTTGAAGGCTATCTACTACGCCACGGGCTGCGGCAGTTAGGTTTTAATGACTCAATACCTAGGAAATTATTTCAGCTTATCGGAGAAAAATGTGTGGGCCATTTGAATGATCTGCTATTACTTTTTCGTTCATTAAAATTTAAAACTCTGGTATTGGCTTTGGTTTCCCTATTGACCCTTAACCGTTGTTGCCGATCATGTACTTCACTCCAACGTATGATTCGAACTTTATGGACATTTTTGACAGTGTTTGCAAACTTTTGCACCACTCACACACAGAATTTGATTGAAAAATGATCGGTTTTGCCAGCTATCGATATAATAATAAGGGATTTAAAAAAACTGTTCAAAATATTTCTTTTTTGTTTTTCTCTTGCATCGTAAATATCTCGAATATATACGCGTGAATTCTACTATTTGAAAAAAAAAATAGGTCAGATAATACTTTTCACAGGCAACAAAATGCGGTCAAAATTTTGTACGTTCGATAGCTAGGAAATTAACTATCAGCAAAAGAAAGTATCCCATTTCTAAATGAACTAAGCTTTAGATTGAAAACAACCATTCGAACATTTTGCAATTGAGAGAGTCATGCTTGGAGCTTGAACATTATAAAAAAATAGGATAGGTGGTGAAAAATCTTGAAAAGTAATTTCCTGATCAATCGACTTTTCAAGTCGTTTTCGTAGGGTTACCTTGTCGTCATATCAATCATCTAATTAAATAATTTTTTTAGACAATCTTTCAATCAGCTTGTTTGCTAGACCTACGAAAGCGGCTGATGCCCAGCAAAAACTCCCATAATTCGCCTACGAGTCAGAACAAAAATTGGCCGACGTTACGCAACCTTACTAAAAAAGTTTAAAAGTAAGGGTGCATTTCCCATCAGGCAAATTTTCAGAGATGCTGAATTTTCCATTATAATGGTCACCAAAAAAGACACCGTGCTTTAAACGATTTTCGTTTCTCAGAGACAAAAATGTTAACGACTGTTATGACAGTATTTATACATTTTGACTGCCAATTTATTATTGTAAGTTATCAATACAATGATAGACTTTTACATTTCAATAGTTTTTGGACCCTGCCCATAAAGGCACTCTCGTTGCTTGTTAAGAATTACCTCTCTGAGTCCTAAATTGTGTTCGAGATAGGTCCTATCTATAGGGAAATTATGGGAAAAGGTTTGCTTTGTTTTAAGTAACTACTTAATATTCTGTCTAGAATTTTTAAAATCTTTAACATAAACGTCTTTCAAAGAGATCAAAAACTGGAAATGAATAAAAACTGTAATTGGCACCTGAAAGCCAACATTTTTCATCACATACCCGAAGGAAATTAAGCAATTCGGTAAACATGCAAATGTCCGAAAACACCCGATAACTGAAAGCGAAACTGCAACCTTCCGTCCAGAGGTTGCAATCGGGCTGCACCAGCCAGCTTTATGTATGGCTAAGAGTGCACCAAAAACTCCATAAATTACCCAATCAGAAGAGGTGGTTTAACACAAATCGTTGAACCCACCAAATGTCAAACGTATCTTAGGAAGAGACCATAAAATAAAAAAAAAAAAGGAAAGAAGAAAATGCACCGTCTTCAAGCTGCATGGATGTGGATTCTCGGCCTCGGATGAGAAGCCGGATGCCGGATCGATTTGCAACAAGGCTTACGGTCTAGAGATACGACAATATTTGGTCACCCGTTTGGTCCCGGCCGGTCAAACAGAGCGTAAATCAAAGTATTTTCCCCAACCTCCGCAAACCGCCCTCCATTCATTGCTGGTGATTTCTTCTTAAACCTTCTCCTGGAGTTCCGAAGCATTCTGGTTCTTTAGGCAACCGGTTTTCCCATGGTCTGGCTCCTGGCTGGAAGTGCGTGGTTTACCGGTTTTATGCTCAACTTTGTGACTTTAACAAGTATATGTTTGTGTGTAGGCCTGTAACTATATGTAGGAATGAATTTTATATGTATCGGTAGACAGTTTTTGGTTGCAACTTTCCGCATCATGTATGAGTCAACCAAGTGTTCGGGAGAAGTCCTTCGGCAGGGCAGGATGAGCTGAGCAAGTTGACCATGACCACGCATCCATGTGGTTGCACTTTGTGCCCTTCCAAAGATATCTGAAAAGCAGCAAATAAAAAAAAAAACAACATTAACAAACCAACATTCAGGCACAGGCAGACGAATCAAAGATTATCGATTCACTTTTGGATCGAATCGGTCGTTCATCATTTTGGGACTTTTTGAGCATTCATTCAGGAAGTTTTGTGAGGATGTTTTGTGGAGATCGTTTTGGTTTTAAATAATGAATTTTATAAAACTCCTTTAGCTTGTTTGTGTAAAATTTCAAATCAGATATCTACTAATATTTCACTAGCCTCTTGTTAGCATCTGCAGTGGATTATCAACCGAAAATGCTAGCAACTGGCTAGTGAAATACAAGAAGGTATTTGGGGTTTTCAAATACTGTTGCTTAATTTAAAGAAATTTGTCGATTAGATACCTTTTGAAAACATAGTTTTTCATTCAGCCAAGAGGTTCCTCAAACCTTTTTTTTAAATATTAATTAAATCAAAAATGACAAAAATGACAAAAATGACAAAAATGACAAAAATGACAAAAATGACAAAAATGACAAAAATGACAAAAATGACAAAAATGACAAAAATGACAAAAATGACAAAAATGACAAAAATGACAAAAATGACAAAAATGACAAAAATGACAAAAATGACAAAAATGACAAAAATGACAAAAATGACAAAAATGACAAAAATGACAAAAATGACAAAAATGACAAAAATGACAAAAATGACAAAAATGACAAAAATGACAAAAATGACAAAAATGACAAAAATGACAAAAATGACAAAAATGACAAAAAAGACAAAAATGACAAAAATGACAAAAATGACAAAAATGACAAAAATGACAAAAATGACAAAAATGACAAAAATGACAAAAAGTCCTAAAAGGATAAAAGGTTAAAAATGACGAAAATGACAGATTAAAAAATTTGTCAAAATCTGCTTAATTGAAAAGAATGACCGATTTGGCAAAATTGAAAAAAAATGACATATATAAAAAATTGGACAAATTGAACAATGAATGACAAAAATGATAAAAATTTAAAAAATGGTGAATTTTTCAAAAACAAAAAGAATTACAGAAATGACAAAAATAAAAATTTTTACAAGTATGATTAAAATAACAAAAAAGGCAATGTCAAAAATTACTCAATTAATAAAAACTGCAAAAATATAAAGTTAATAAAATTGACGAAATTAACAAAAATGACATAAATAGTAGAACAAGCTTACAAGTTTTGTCGATTTTTTCAACATCGCCAGTGTTGTCAAAAAAGTAATACTTGTAATCGTTATTTTTGTCAAATTTGTCAATTATGTTTTTTTTTATTTTATCAAAACAAACAATTGCGTCAACTTTTTCAATGTGTTCAAATTTATCAGTTAGATCACTTCTGTCAATTTTTGATTTTTTTCCAATTTTCTTATTTGTCTTCGATTTTTTTTTCGTTTATGTTATTTTTGTCAAATTTGTCAATTTGACCAATTTAGTTTTTTTCCAATTTTTTCAATACTTTCAATTAGTAAATTTATTTATTTTGTTAATTTTGTCTATACAGCAAATTTTGGTATTTTTCATACTTTACACAATTTTTGTCACTATTGTTTATCTAATTCATTTCGCTATTTTTGTGCATTTCGTAAGCTTTATAATTTATAGTAATTTTTTAAAATTTGGCCAATTTGTTTGTAAGCTTATTTTGTAATTTCTATCACTTTGGTTCGTTTTTAAATTTACCATTTTCTGAAATTTTTGATATTTCTGTCAATGTTCTTAATGTTTTAAATTTGGTCGAATTTATAAATTTTATCAAAAGTTTTATTCATTTTTCATATTACAAAAATATACCAAAAAAAATGATAATAATAAAACTCAGTTATCTCTGTTAACAAAATTGACAAAAATTACAGAAGAAAGAGTTTAATAAAATTGATCAAAATATCTACAACAACAAAATAACAAAATTGAAAATATTGACAAAAACTGTCAAAATTCATAAAATTTACATAATCAATAGTTTAATCGACTATTTTTCTACTCTTCGTTACTGCATCGTATTTAACGATAATGATTTCACGTAATTATTTTTTCGCTATCCTCGTTTTCTTCACTTGAAAAGTTTTAATTCCAAAAAGAGTTCATTGAAATTATTCTAATTTGAAAAAAAATCATTTAAACGAGATCATTTACGATTTTCCAGGATCCAGCCGTCCAAAAAACCACCAATGAGTTTCAAATTATCTTTGAATTGATGAGTTCATTATGGATTTACTGCGCTCGTTATTCTTTTATCATAATTGAATGATTCAGAATTCAGAATTGTATCATTTGTTTATTATTTAGTGTCCTATTTTATAATTTACAGACTGTAAGAAAGGCTACAATCCACTGTCATGTTAATTAAATCGAATATTTTAAAAGAAAGATAGAATTTCTTCAATTAAAACTAATTGAAATCTGTTACAGTACCGAATTATGCTGAAAATGACAAAAATAACTTCGAGGATATATACGGGCTCGTATGCTGCAGAGGGCGCACTGACGTTTTGATTTTCGATGTTTTATATATTTTATATTAAACTATGTTTTGAATAAAAAATTTGTCTTTTTGCTTTCCATTTTTAAATTTTTAAACTGAGAATAATCACCATAAAGTTCAAGATAAAAAAACGAATCAATGTTTTGAATTAAAGTCATGAATATTGATTAGGATTTGGGATTCATTTTGGCTGGAAATCAATTGTTCAATTGTTTACAATTATTTTTCCAATGTTCAATTATGATATATTTTTAAAGATTGGTCCCATATTCTTATTTTGAAATGAAAATTAAGTTTGGGTGCGTTATAATTCGCTTGAAATTTGAAAATCTAATGAGCAGCATTTTTTTTTTATTAAATTTTGGAAGACAAAATTTCTAGTGTAATCTAAGGAACTTTAATAAAATGATTTATTTTAGGAAATCTATCAAAAACCTTGATCAGGAGTAATATATGTATCTCAAAACTGTTTTGCCATGTTTAAAAGCCATTTTTTTAGGTCTCAAATTGTCAAAATTTGAATTTCTTTCATCACATTCAGAAAAAATAAACGGCCTGCTTTTGGTAAAAATATGGCTTATTATTCTTTCATATATTTGTTTTTTCTTTTATAGGTAATTTGCTGACCCGGTGTGCTTTGCAACACTTTAAAATCAAATAATATTTTCAAAAATTATTCTAATTTTAATTGTTTTATTTGCATTATTTTAAATAAAATTTATGAAATAATTCATAAGCAACCACTATAAAATGTGAGCTGCAGCTTCAATTCCGAATTTTTACACAAAGATAACTTAAACTTATATTCTGAATCTTGCTCTATGAATTTGTGTTAAAAATCTAATAATTTTCATCTGTCTGGAGGGTCTCAAATTAATCGTACACAAACAATCTAACTTATAAAATATGTTTATTTTTTTATTTGTTCTGGATTTATACTAAAAAACTGATTAGGGAGCCCCCTTTCCCGTCCTTCACCCCCTGCTGAATGGAGGTTGATAAGTTTTTAAGCTTTACAATAAAATTTATTTGGAGCCTCCTCCTTTCTTCCCCTCTCTACACTGTAAAGCGTAAGGGTCTATAACAATCGTAGAAACATACATATCTCGTAACCAAGTACCTTTCATGCCATATTTGTCTCCATTTGTTGGCTTCGTTAGCATGAATTGAGAACTTATGCCAACAAAATTGTATTGGGCTCACCTCCCTCCTCCTAAATACCTACTCACTGAAAGGAGGATTGTGTGTCAGATAATTATAGAATCAGACCAAAATGATTTTCCATGTTAAGTTTTGTCCATTTCTCGGATTTTGTATAAAAAAAATTAAATGTTAGCATCCTCTTCCCTTCCTATATGCCCTATTCTATCATCCTACTGCAAGAAAGAAATTTTTTCACATAGAAAAAGTATTTTTCGTACTCAAGTACTTTTTGATTCCAAATTTGGATTAATTTGCTCGATTAATTCTCGAGTTATGCTAAAAAATTGTATGGGAGACCCCCGTTCCCCCCTTATATTTCCCGCTAAAAAAGGTGGGGCTTTAATTTATGATAGAAACATTTTTCGTATTCAAATACCCTCATATGCCAAATATGGTTCAATTTGCTCGATCAACTCTCCAGTTAAACTGAAAGTTGTGAGGGAGACCTCTCCTCCCCCTTTTCATCCACCACTTTGAAGGAGTGAGGGATACCAAAATATTCATAGAAGCATTTCTCGTACCCAAACATCATTCCATGCTAAATTTGATTACATTTGCTGTTGTAGTTCTTGAGTTATGCAGTAAAATTTGTATGAAACTGCCCTCCCTCTTTCTTTTTTCCCCGCTGGAAGAAGGAAGGGGTCTCAAACAATCATTAGATCATGTCACGTTCCCAAATACCCGGCCATGCCAAATTTGGTTCCATTTGCTTAATTAGTATTTGAGTTATGTAAAAATTAAAAAGAGGGCCCCTTCTCCCTTTATATCTCCCTACTGGAAAGAGGGAGAGGTTTCAAATAATCATAGAAATATTTTTCGTATTCAAATACCTTCCCATGCAAAATTTGGTTCCATTTGCATTATTAGTTTTTGAGTTATGTAAAAAAACATGAAAGTGGCCCCCTCCCCCTTTCTACTGGAATGAGAGAATGGTCTCAAATAATCATTCAAATATTGTTCTTATTTGGTTAACATCTTGATTAGTTTTCGAGTTATAAGAAAAATTGTAAGGTAGCCTCCCTCTCCCCTTCCTATCACCCCACTGAGAGGAGGAGGGGTACCTTATAATCATAGAAATATTCCTCGTTCCCAAATACCATCCCATGCCAAATTTGATACCATTTGAATCCATCAATTCTCGAGTTATGCAAATAGTTGTCATTTTTTTTGTGAGGCCCCTCCCTCCGTTCATGAGAGTAGGAGAGGTCTCAAACCATAATAGGAACCTTCTCCTGCCTCCAATACCCTCATTTGCCAAGTTTCACACAACTCGGTTCAGTAGTTTCCGAGTCTATAGGGAACAGACAGACAGACAGAAATTCGTTTTTATATAAAGACTAGCGGACCCGGTGTGCGTTGCAACACCATCCAAAAATAAATTAAATTTCAAGAAATTATTACAGACAGACAGACAGAAATCCATTTTTATATATATAGATTAGATTATTTATTAAATTTATTAGATTTTTAGATATTTTTTTCTGGAATGCTTATTCATTCCATCAAGAGAAACATTTGCTAGGTTGCTAGGTTACCTGGGTTTATCCGGACTTGCCTGCACATTTGACTCAAAATTTGAGGTAAGTCTGGTCCGGCCCGGTTGCCCGGATTCCGTTGGAAAAAGTCCGGATTTATTCACTTCTCAGGTTCACCGATAAAATTGGCTTTATTTGTCCGGTCCCGATAGGTCCGGAAAAAAATCTGGCATCTTTATTTTACACCAACCATTTTTTAGAAGCTTTCGTATATGTATATACCCTTTTTTATCATCAAACGATAACATTGGTTTTTTATTCTTTTCATGTTTTTTCTAGTGAAAATCCAAAACATTGTGCATATTCTGCATGTTTTCAATGTGTTGTTTTTAGTTTTCTTAAAATAGGGTGTTAGAATTGAACACATTGATCAACAATAATAACTTAAAATTTATAAATTGATCAATGAAATTAAATTGCACAAAAATACTAAATAATTACTAAAATGTCTCGTGCGTTGTATTTGGTTTTAACTTTTCCATAAAATGGTCGTATAATTGTCTTCTCCCAAATTCATAATGAAGATGAATCATTGTATCCATACTTTACACACTGCATATTCTTGTAGATTTTCAACCCCCTCCAGCGACGTTTGAGTCCGATTTGAAAACCGCTGTTCTTATTAATTTATTTCTAACAGGCGAATATAGTACTGTTTCAATTCTTAATGAGGGCTAATTATTGCAATCAAAAATCCGCACCGGTTCCACGCGCTTTGATTAGTAGAAGGAAAAAACACCCTCCAAAATATTTTTTTTTCAAATTTTTAATGCTCAACAAGCTTTGATTTGCTTGCCAGTACACGTTAACTCTGGATGGTCGTTTCTAATGTCTGGCTCATCATTAAGGTTGCCAGATTGCTCGGTTTAACCGGGTTTGCCGGGATATTTAACATATAATTTGACAAAAATCCGGCCCGGCCAGTTGCCCGGATTTCAGTTAAAAATGCTCGGATTTTGCCCGGATTTATTCACTTTATGTGCCAAAACAAACAAAAAAATTGTGTTGTAATTTTTTTTTATTTATGCGTCGCAAATCAAATTTTTTGAACGAGTCTTATAAAAAAAAGCCATGAAAAATTTTTTGAAGGGTGAAATTCGATTTAAAAAAGCTGATGAACTAAAAATATTTTTCATGTTTTGTGTTGAGTAATTCCTAGATTTGAACCGAATTTGCCCGGATATTACCCAGCTTTTTAGTCGAAATTTTGGAATAAAATGCCCGGGTTTTGCCAGGTTTTTAGATGCAAATAGCCCGAATTATCCGGTCTGGGTACGTGCTGAAAAAATTCTGGAAGCCATACCCATGGTGATGATAAAAACAACCCTGCCAAAGGAAACGAAACGTAAGTTATGGTTCTAGATCAGTTTTTTTTCCGACGACTATTATGATAAATTGACCTATCTATTGCATTTTAGTTATTCAACATGAAGTACACATTTCCGTTTTTTTTCAATTTTCAATTTTTTCCTCTGTAGAGGAAAGTGAGATATCACTGGCCAATTTTATTTCTTTGCTCCATAACTTCTTTGTTATAAAAGAAAAAATGAAAATGTAAAAGATAAATGGTCTGGTTTTCATCATTTCTAATGTATCATTAGGCTATTTATTCGATAAAAAAAAACTTATTTCTTCGAGTTCTGAATGTTTTCAAAAAAGTATTTTTTTTTTATTTCGAAAAATGGTGGGGTTGCACCACCAAATCCAAAATGACCAAATAACATGCTAAGTTTATTTGTTGACCCGAAACTGTTATTTCATAGTTTATTTAATTAATCTAAAGCAAATTCAGGTGACGAAATAAAAATTAGATCTGTGTATGATCGTTTGTTTCAAACATCTAACTCGCGGATGTTTTGGAAAAATTACATGTATACATATGATTTATATTTGTCTCTATCGCATTGAATGAAATTTATCGGATATTTTCAAATTTCCTAATTTGACATAAGAAAACTTTACAGATAGTTTGTTGTTCGACCGGGAATAATTTTGAGGTTATGTATTGGCTTTTCGGTCTTATCAGGTCAATTATAACACTTTTTATATGTGCTTCATCCAACGTTTCGAATTATATTAATTCTTTATCAAGGAATCGGACATTCGTGTTATTGTCCAAAGCAGATGCACTCCTACAGCGTTCATCAATCGTCGGGATTCTGGGTGTCCAATATTCTGGTATCGGCCAGGGCGTCGGCGCCTACTCCGTCGTTTTGGAACACGTCCGTGGCAAAACTTCTATCACTCGACTCACTGTTTGTTATTATAATGTTTGTTATTATAATAACAAACAGTGAGTCGAGTGATAGAAGTTTTGCCACGGACGTGTTCCAAAACGACGGAGTAGGCGCCGACGCCCTGGCCGATACCAGAATATTGGACACCCAGAATCCCGACGATTGATGAACGCTGTAGGAGTGCATCTGCTTTGGACAATAACACGAATGTCCGATTCCTTGATAAAGAATTAATATAATTCGAAACGTTGGATGAAGCACATATAAAAAGTGTTGTAATTGACCTGATAAGACCGAAAAGCCAATACATAACCTCAAAATTTACAGATAGTAAAAATCGATTTCAAGTTATGCATGTGTCTAAAAACACCACAATATATGTGGCCTAAATAACCCACCATATGTGGCCCATTAGTCCCCAAAAGCTATGATTTGCAAATTTGTTTATTTGTATAAAAAATGCTACGATGCGTACACAAGTTAATAACATATAGATATATTGGAATATATACTCACGCAAAGCAACGACGATGGTAATTGGATTGACTCTCCCCTACAATTTTGTCACATGTTATGCTGAAACCTGACGTGAAATGAAGTTTATCTAATTCATCTTAATGTCAAACCCGTTATTCGAACTATTTTAGATTTTATGCTGTTTTTGAAATATTTGGCAGATCTTTAACGAAGTTTTGAAAAAGTTCCTATACATTTAAAGGTATACTTAGCCGACATCGAACATCGAGATCGCCTTCAAGTGCAAAAAACAATCCCCGGCCGATATGCAGTGCATTACTTATCTCAACAATTTGAAGGGAACGGCACACATCATGATCATCGCGCCATCAAAACTTCAACATCGACATCAAAATCGGCATCAACAACGGAGTCGTCAAGCAAAGGCAAAGCACGGATCCAGGGAACATGCTCGTGGAACGATGACCTGGGGACCTGGACACGACGACGATGATGATGATCGGCATATGTGTCAAGAGAGTTGAAGTTGCATTTTTTATATTTTCAGAGATTATTTTACCTCGTATTTTTTCTTTCATTTATTAGCCTTTGTCCCTTTTCCCCGAGTGCTTGTGTTCCTTCATTGGCCTCCCCCTTTTCGACGGCCGGCTGTCCAAACGACGCAAGTGCGACTCATAAAAAGCAGCCTATCTTAAATCTTCCGCCATTAAACGATTTAATACATATTTCGATGCAGCCCCGGCCAAGAACCGTTTCAGTCGGTTAACGGTGGGTTGATCGGTGTTTTTGATAGGACTTATTTTGGGGGAATTTATACTGAATTGAAGTTGGGGTCCCTGACAAATGATGGATTAGCCGAGGGGGGTTTTTGCATATCAATTAAGAACATTGTTTAAGATTGGTTGATGAAAATGCAATCATGATAATTTCCGAAGCTATTAGCAAAAAAAAAAAAAAATGTTCATGTGGTTGTAGGTTTACTTCCTACGCCAAATAATTTTGTTTAGCTTTCCATAGTTTTAAGGAAAAGTTGGTGGTTGAAAAGGCAACATACGTTTTTAAAGATTTCTATTTTCTACAAAAACTAAGAATTTTACACAACTTTGAATGGAAAGTACTCGTAATTCAGTAGTTCTTTCAGGTGTAAAATTTCTAGATTTCATTTTATTCTTAAGATTTAAAATGTCGTCAACATCGGGGGTGAAATAGAGATTTTTTTCGGTTCGTTTTTCATTAGTAGTCGGCATTGAGAAGTTCACTACAACTTGTCAACCTTGTGTTAAAATGATTGGAAATTAAAATCAAATACCTACAGAATAAATTCAAAATCATCAAATCAGACAACATTTGTGGCCAAAGGAGCGAAAATAAACTTCGAATCAAACAAAAACAACATAAATTTGAACGGATTTTTCCGAACGGCATGGGAATGGTGGACTAAAAAATACCACGTACACCAGAATATTTGGATTCTAAAAACGTTTGGCTTGCCCAAAGGACCCATTCTAATTATCAGCCGATTTCGTATGACATTTTAACACTTTTTTTTAAAGCAAAACTCAATAAATCTTCTGGAGTGTAAAGTGAATTTTCATATTTGGATAAAAATCTTAAAAATCGGTATGAAATTGGTATGTTTTGCCAAAAATCGGTTAACGGTATTGTTGAATACGCAAGTTTCAGTGGTGGAATAGAGTTAACTTAATTCAGTTTGCGTCAGTCTAGTCCTTAAGTACATACATCGTTGACAAGCCCAAAGCTAAAAGTTGTGGGATTTGAAAAAAACAGGCAGCTTCAACGATCAGGAGTTCATAGAAAAAAAAATTTTAAAACAAAAAAAATTGAGAAAATTAGACATCATAACAGTAAAACTGAGAAAAATAAAAAGTGGAAACACAGTCCAATGATTGCCACAATTGAAGTTGATCTGGAAACTTTCACAACTTCACAACTAAAGTCAATATTGGTTGGGAAAGATGTAAAGTTTACTAAGCAATAAGTGTGCTTTGGTGTTACAATTGCTAAAAATTTGGCTATAAAGCTGACATCTGTAAGGATCAGCTTTGTTGTGCTAGATGCACAAAGAATCATGAAACAAATCAATGTGCGGCTGAGTATGAAAAATGTACCAATTGTTATAATTTCAATTGTATCGAAAACACAGATTCTACGAAATTAGATATATCAAACCCTGCTTGAAGTTACGAGTGTGAACAACAATTGTTTGGGCAATTGGACTGTATTTTTGAATCGAAAGAATTAAGGACGACACAACACTTCAACTTAAGGTTTTTTTTCTCTATATTTCACTATTTCTCTTCACACTTTATAACTTAGAAGGTGTTACGATACTCAATCCGCGGATTCTTAACTTCAACTGATGTGCCTTGCAATGCGAGGCTCTATTTATACGTGCCATAGAACCTTCTGGAATGTTCCCGCTACGCGCTAACTAATATACAAAGGATGATTCTGGAACCTTTGGTGAGCGCAAATTGTGTGGAACGAAATAGAAATTCCAGAACATTCGATGCACGTGAGAATAACCATTTGCTACAAACTCTTGAAATTTCCGGAACTACAACATTCTTCAAGCCGATGACAATTGGCTTGAACAACAATGTTCCCTTGTTTCTCGCTTTCGAATCATACAGGAGGAGTCACAATGTTTGTGCAGAAAACACAGAGTTTTTTTTACGCGGGGTTTTCGTCCCGCGTAAAAATCCGCGTTAATTCGAAAATCCGCGTAAAAAAAACCGCGTTAATTCGAAAATCCGCGTAAAAAACCTCGTTAATTCGAAAATCCGCATAAAAAAACCCCGTAGTTCGAAATCCCCGAAAACATGTATCTTAATTAAATTATCCGCGCAAAAAATGCACGTTATTAAAAATAAACGCAAAAGAACCATGATAATTTAAATATTTGCGTACAATGATCGTTTATTTTTAAGATAAAAAACTAAACCAATAAGGAAAACAGAACAGTAGAATAAAGTGAGGCTTATTTGACAGTGTGGAATTTAGATCGATAAAACAATACACATTATGCGGATTGAAGTAAATTCAGCTTTTTAATCTTTTTTATCAGGCTCTCTTTTACTGTGTTCCTCGGTGAGTTCCTTTTCTTCGTCTCGTATCTCATGTCTCATGTCTCATGTCTCAGGTCTCATGTCTCAGGTCTCATGGCTCAGGTCTCAGGTCTCATGTCTCATATCTCAGGTCTCAGGTCTCAGGTCTCATGTATTACGTTCTTAGTCTCAGAGCTAAGATTTTCCCAACTACAAAAGATTCAAAGTTTTTTCCTTTGAAAAAGTCTTAGAATATTTTCTCTCAAAAACCGTGTAATTCGCGAAATCCAGGTTAAAAAACCGTGTTAATTCGAAAATCCGCGTAAAAAAATCCGCGTAAAAAAGTCGCTTAAAAATACCGTGTACATTTAAAGTACAGTACTTTTTCGATTTTATCACGGTCAAAAAAAATTTCACCGTGAATATGGCGAAACCGTGAATTTGGCGAAACTAAAAATTAAAGTGGAAAAAGTATTTTTACTGTCTTTTATCAATAATTTATAATGTTTTCAGTTTTGGAAACGTTCTGTATCAATAAATGTTGATCAGACGATGTAATAATCAAAGATTAATAAACTCACAAAATCAATTTCAGATAAAATTATTCTTCTCTATAGCAGTTATAAGATTTTTTCTTGAAATAAAACCCTATTGAATATTCATTCCATAAAATCAAGTAAGTTATTTAAATTTTAAAAAAATTTAACAGTCGTTAACTTTTATTTCGGTTTTAAAAAAGAGTTTAAATGCATCAAAAAATTTACTTCTACAAATTTCAATATTTTAATTTTTACACCTTTGATTAACTAAAAAGTTTACTTTTGTGAAAAATATTTTAAAATTTGTTCAATTTAGACTTTTAAAGTGTGTTTCTCGAAATTAGCTTTATGCGGGTAGATAATCCTTTGTTTTTCATATGTAGAATAGCAGAAATTTTAGTCCTGTTTACATATTTTAAGGCAATGCTTGCTGAATTTCATTTTGATCTTCCAAAATTATCTATTCAGACAATACTAAAGGCTGTCCAATCAGAATTTCGCATGTCGTCTTTTCAAATAAACAAATTCAACAAAGAAATCAGAGAAAATTATCTCTTTTCAAAAACGCTTAAATTTATCCACATCTTTGAATAATTCCCAAAACCAAAAAAGTTTACTTTTTTAGAGCGGCTAACCAAGCACAAGTGACAACACTAGCATTAGCGTGACGTTAAAGTACTTGTGTCGATTATTATAAATGTTTTTTAAATCCAAATGATGATTTTAAACACTATATAGCTAAAATAAACAGTTCAATGGCATTTTCATATAATTGAATACCTTTATACCATGACATAAACCATAAAAATATCATGAACAAAGATGCTCTACGCTTTTGAACGAAAACTAAGGTCCTGGAAACGCTTTCTGAATGATTTCTTACAAAGCGTGATAAAATCGAGCGTGAATTTGGCGAGTATTGATAAAATCGAACAGTGATAAAATCGAGAAATTACTGTAGATATTTTGTTGAATGTTTATCTTGAAATGATTTGGATAGGGGATAGGGGAAAAGTTCATATAACGCCCCATGTGGCTAATACGCGCCACCTTTGTTTTGAAGAATCTGAAACATTTGAAGCCTGCAAAATATTACAAATTTGTTCTAAATGCTGTGATTGGTCATGGCAAGTATGAATTTTTCCTTAAAATGCCCCTGTGTCGTGATAATTTCACAATTTAGGTTTTTCGTCATTTTGATCTAAATTTTAAAACACTTTCAATAAGGTGTCACCAAGCAGAGAAAAACGAATAAGACAATATTTTCTGACACATCGATAGAGGAGAATCTAAACTATGATTTTATGCTAAAAAGTCATACTGAACTCGCAAAGGTATGCTTTTTATGGGTATGTTCTATCACGGCCTATGCGCTCGTTATAACGCGCCAATCGTAGAAGGCTGAAAATAGCATTAATTTTTTCAAAAAGGCCAATTTTCATTGAAAATGAACAAAAAGTCTAAAACCATATTTTGAGCGTTAATTCATAGCATAGCAGGGGGTGACTACACACATCTTGCATTGGCTGATACATAAAGTACAACTGTTAATCAGAGCCAACACGAGATGCCAAAATAAGTGTCTGGATTCAATACTTATTCCAAGTGCCGCTTTGATTTTCAGTGAGGTACTATAATGCACACCACGGCAAGTCAATGTAATCATGATAGGGAAGTGCTGAAACAGCGAAATAAACTCTTTAGGTGCAGAGAACTCATACGACCCATGAAGCTGTTTCAGAGAGGGTTGGGGAGGGTTTTAGATATGGGGGATCTTACATGGCAAGTAAGACTTGTTTATAAAATAATAATGATATGTTTCATAAATTCCTATAAATTAAACAATCTCACCGAGTTCAGCTCATAGTTCCTTCCTCCTCAGAGTACCATTTAAATGTATGCAGTGATGGAGCCTTATAGCATCTTCAATCTATTGGTAGAAGATTCTGACTTCACCATATTTTGAGCGTTAATTCAGCCCAAAAAATCTACTTTTCATTTTTTTCAAAATTTTGATTAGTCCATTTTGATTTTCTTTTCAGTCAAAGTGTCTGTAAGTATTGGTGTGTTTTTGGCCTTCGGCTGCTTTCGGGTGTGTTCGGCTGCTAGGCGCATATTAAATACACAGCGGCGCGTATTTGCAACACAGTTTTGTTCTGTGGCTTTGAATATGGTTTTTAAAAATCAAGTTTTTGAAGCAACTATAGCAATTTGAGTAATAAAATATCATAGGCATTTGTAGAAAACACTTTTCTTCATCGATTGCACCCATTTTCAACACAATTTGTACGTGGAATACATAGAAAATCAGCGATTCGCTTAGGTGGCGCATAATAGGGCATGTTCCCTACTTATCTTAAAATTAAGAGGGGAATGAAAAAGTATCATCGTCGGTGGAATGTACCTACTATTCGCCTAGTGCAAGTAACGCTCGTTTAATGGACATTTTGGAAAACCTCTGGTTGAGTGAAGTTGTGGTTGACGAAATTGACTATATTTTTTGTGGCCATATTAATATCAACTTCAATAATAATGCCAAGTGCAGAGAATTGAAAAGAGTTATGGATGAGTGTGATTTCCGACAAGTTGTATCACAAGATACCAGAATAACGCTCACCTCTAGTACTAGAATAGATCTGATGATAACTAATGTTGAATTAGCTAAGGCTTCTATCTATTTGGATTTGCGTTTGTCAGATCATGAGTCAGTTAGTGTTTATGTCGGTATGAACTTAAATGAGGCTAAAACTACAAGTAGCCAAATCGTAAACGACTGGAGTCGATACAACAGAATCGATTTATGTTAGATTCTTAGGTCTGGGATATCCTCACCAAATAGTACGGATTTTAACGAGTTAGTGAACCGTTTCGAGTTTCTTCTGGAAGACAGTGTAAAAACCCCTGTAAATGAACGATGCGTGAGTAAAACATATGTCATTAACTGGTACAGTGGAGATCTGATAGTTGCAAAGAAGAAGAGACAATTTAAATAAACAATTTATGAGTCAGGAATATTAGTGGCGATGGGTTCGTAATGAATACTCACAAAAGATAAAAAATAAGTGAAAAAATTTTCAGTTCAAAATGAGTAAGTTGTTAACAAGAATAATGGGAAATTTTTATGGAAAACTATTAAACGCTTGGCGAATTCAAGCAGTGTCATAGTTGAGACAGTTTGTTTGGAAGGCGTTGAATATACGAATCAATAAAAAAAATTGCTGAGAAATTCAACAACAATTTAATCGAAAGTGTCATTGAAATCCATGATAGTATTGCAATTGTTTTAAATGTCAGATGAAGTCAGGTAGATTACAACTGTGGTAGTTTTGAGCTCGTTCATGCAAGAGTTTTACGAGATAGTGGGCAACATGAATCCCACAACATACAATGATAATGTCTCACTTAGAGTTTTCAAAGATTCTCTAACAGTGTTTGGGCAGACCATTACGGACACGAATAGAAAACAACTTATCTACTGATCGATCAAAAATAAAAAGATCACAAGAGAATAAATTTTTCCCACGAAAAACTGTAACATTTTTACAACAAACATAACAAACTGGCAACATTTTATATTTAATGACAAACAAAGGAGGGGCTAACACGGCTTTCAGTCTAAGGTGACCAAAAGTGATGAGATTTATCAAACAGTATAAGAAAATCAGTTGATCGAAATTATTAACACCAGTCTGCCATCAAGTATCATGCCAGATACATGGAAATTTCCAACTGTCATTCCAGTACCAAAACAGAAAAATACGTGAGAGTCATCATTATACCGGTCAATAAACATGTTGGAGTTACAAGACAAAGTGCTACAGTAAGCAGTAAAACGATAAGTGTTATCTTTCATTGAGACAGAAAACAAATTAATCGAGGAACAGTCTAGATTCAGCAAACATCATTCTACGGAGACTGCAGTAAATTGTTTATTACGTAACTGGAAAGTTAATATCGAAAAGGGTAGCTACATTGTAGCGGTATTCCTTGATTTTAACAGAGCGTTTGAAACAATAGATCGAACAAGCTTTTGTAGGTGTAAATCAGAATTGGTATTAGTGGCACAGTCATAAATCAAAGTTGCCTAGATAAAAGGGTGCAAAGAACTAAGTTTGGTTCGGTCTACTCTCAATACAGAGAAAATATATTAGGAGTCCCTCAAGGCAGTATCTTTGGACCAGTTTTATTTATTTTATACATAAATGACTTGAAAATGTGTCTGCAGTACGGCCACCTTAAGTTGTTCGTGGATGATGCAGTCTTATTAGACTGGTAATAATTTAGAGCTCATAATGGAAAAAGCAAATGCTGATTTGGAAAACATTAATGATTTCCTGAAACAAAGGAAATTATGTCTGAGTCTTAACAAAACAAACTGAATGATAATTGGAAGTCGTAAAATGGTGGATTGTCCAAGCTTACTGATCGATCGATGTGTGATTGATACAGTGCGTAAGATCAAATACCTGGGAATTCTATCGATGATAAGCTAAATTTCATTGATCATGTAGATTATACAATAAAAAATTGACACTAAGTGGATGTCCTCTGCCGGATAATCAGGTATTTGACCTTCTGGTTGAAAATTATTTATGTGAAATCGGTCACTATGCCGCATTTTAATTATTGCTCTACAAATCTACTTCACGCTTCTGATACGCAAATTAAACAATTGCAGAGAATATAAAACAAAAAAATGAGAGTTGTCATCCGCTGCAACAGTTATACTCCAAGTGTCATAATGTTATAGTGATTTCGTTTATTGCCAGTGGCAACCTAGTTATCCACGAGTTTTGCCCTAACTGCTGTTATTGTGTTCGTTTATTAATTCAGAAGTCCACTAGTTTTGCCCGAAGTTTGAACCTCAAGCAGGCGATTGCAACCCGTAAAAGTTGTCAGTGTTGGGGGTCAGCATAAGGTTGACTATAGCAACCATATATTTGCATCGTCCCGGGTGACGATTCTGTTTGATTATTCTGAGACAGTTTTGCCCCGCGCCAGTGGAGAAAAACGAAAACGGCATTAGACTTGACAGTGAATATCAGTCAAACAGAGGTTTGCATATAACAGCATTATGTTTGTGCATACAATAAAAAAGGGATTTTACCTTACTACCTAACCCAGGATTTACCGTACGGATATGACATACATATCCATCACACAAGAAAAGCATACGGTTTTAGACATCCAAATGTCTAGAAAAAAATGACAAAAAGATCTGTTTTCTACAATGAATGGTTGGAAAATTTAGCGATAGATATTTATCATTCTCATTCTTCATGTTTACTATCTTCACTATTGATGTTCTCATTATCGTGTGATAATCTGAATAATCACTCAGAATATCTGGCAACAGTTGTTTCATTTCAATAAGCGTGTAATGATGTGAACATTTGTACCGTGTTTATCATCATCACCTTTCATCTGCAATCATCGATGATCAATCGCTATTGTTCTCAATATAATTGACCAAAACAAACGAAGAACCAAAACAATGTGTTGGTTCTCGTGGAGCAGTCCCTGGACTTTTCGAAACCGTCAGTATCAATAGGTATATAACACTAGGATTGGTGATTCCAATATTTAGTTATTACCATTTTCAACAACCGTTGGGGACTATTACCAATTGCTGGATATCAGGACGCACCATGCATGCGTATTTTCAAAAACACTTATGAAAACAAGAATCGAGAGGAAAAAATTACATATTTAGAGTCAGTGTCTCCATAGTACTCAAAATTTGATTTAAAGTGGTTTGTACCTCGGGAAAATATGATGTTTTCGCCTTGTGTTATAAATATATCATTGGATTTTTGAAAAAAAACTGTTGTTCACTCTATTTAACATTTTGAAGGGGTTTCAGGCGAGGGATTGCAGTGGAAAGAGGATTCTTTGCATTTGGAATGGTAAGGATCCAAATTTCACAACCGCTTAAAAAGTTTCTCTCATTTTAACTTAAACCTTCTAATTCTCTCTAACAAATTGCAACAAATTACCATAAATTCAATCATTGACTGCAAAATTTGTTTATCTCAGTCCCCTGGTTTCAGATGCTTTCATAGAAATAATTTAGAATTAAAATCATAAACCAGCGGTGATAAACTGTTAACACATTTCATAGAAATATGATCTGCTGGCCATGCAATGAATTGTAGGGCAAACTATCACTCCACGGTATATTAACGAATATTTTTGTTCTAAACTTCAATTTAAAATAAACTTTGAAACTTTATTCGAAAATGAAAGTTTTTCAGAATATTAAAACATCAAAATAAACAACTGCAAAGCAATTTGCATGAATTTGTTTGACTTAAAGGTTGTCGCTTTGCAACTAAAAAGGCTGACAATATTTAACAATTTCTCCCCCTGAACCCACCGTGAGCTGGCGCTGCGCGAAAGAGACCGAGAAAGGGTCCTGCCTGGTCGAAAAGTGATTTTTACGGCCTCGGAAAACACAGAAGGCCCTGTCGGCTCGGGTGGAGGTCCTGCCAGGAGGTTGTCATCGTCGTCGGTAGCTGGCGATCCCGCGCGGGTACGAGAGGTCAGTCATTTTGAAGAGTACGTGATCTGCGATGCAGCTGATGCTGTTATTTGTCATCTGCAACGGCTGCTATCGCGCTCTCTTTTTTTCACCTCGGCTGGCATCTCTCGGTTTGGAGGAGTGTTTTTTTACGAGTGCTCTGCTCGGTTTGGTGGTTTCCTGCCAACTTTTTTTTTCACTCCCTTAAGTTGCTCTTCCTTCTTCACCGAGGACCGAGTAGTTGCGCGCCGCGAAATTTTGATGATGACAAAACGACATTCGTCGAGGACAGAGAGCCAGCCGCGCAATCGATGATGACGATGATCGCTTTTGTCAAGTACATTTTCCATGGATCCGCTTTTTCGGGGATTGCTTTCTTCAGCCGACCATTAAAAAAGCTGCCCACAGACAGGAGAAAGGGACGACAAATGTCATGGGAAATACACATGTAGGAACCGAAAAAAGCTTTCCTCTCAAACCGTTTGCGTTGTGGTATTTGCAATGGAACTTGGGAAAGGAAGTTTGAAACCAAGATGGGAAGCGCAGGGGGGGTTTGAAATACGCCGAAAATCCGAGGCGGCTAGTACGACAACTTGCCTGCCAAATGTGACAGGGTACTGACAATATTATTATCTCATCAGGATCGCGATTGTGGCTTGTAGCTTCAAGGAGATCACTCACTTTTTTACCGAGTTTGATCACGAAGATCATTCGATCGGGAAGAATGTCAAGTCAAGTCGAGCGTCCGTCACTTGCATGTGTAGTTCATTACTGAATGTTTCGGAAAGATATGCGCGGTACCAAATACTTATGTAGTCTTTTGAAGAATTGAAACGAAATCCGGACATTCATGGGAAAATTTATGAAACGAGTGAACTTAAGATATCAAGTTTACAAGCTTTTGAATGCTACGCACGAATGAAAAAAGAATCTGCACCATAAACTCTTCAAATATGAACAGTTTTCTCTTATGTTGTATAGTGTAGGTATCTCGTTCGTTTTTCTCAATAGGCCCGAAAACTTTATGTAGCCAATATCGAAACATTTTAATTTTTTTTTATTTTTTTTTTGTTTTTCTAGTTTTTACTTGTTTTCAAATTTAACTAGGTTTTTGTAATGTTTGGCTTATTTGAGTTCCCTATGCAATTTCTATTATTTTTATTTTGCATTTGATAAATATTTTTGAACGTAGAAAGTTAGCATGCAAGTATAAGCTCAAACTTAAAACTTCCAAAAGTTTTTGTTAAACACCACACACAGGTATCAGGTATCAGAATGGGGGTAGGCTTAATAGCGGCACGTTATCCAAACATACGGGAAAATTGTGCCTAGCCTTTTTTTTATCCAAGATTTCATCATTTACCTGAGAAACCTGAAAAACCTATAAAAGGAAGAAATAAATTCAATCTATTTAAGATGGCATAAAGCCTTTCCACTGGGGATTATTAGCATTAAAGCTCTTTTCTACATTCGGTAAGGAATGGTAGAAAGTATTTTAAGTTTAATTTCTTAAACTCAGATTCGCTTAAAGCATAAGATCCCAGAGTACGAAAACGTAGTCTGGCAAATGAGGGACAGTTACATATAAGATGGAAGGGATCTTCCACATCTGATTCACAACTACCACATACTGTAGATTCAGCACGCTGAATGTTGTGCATGTGATAGTTGAGTTTACAATGACCGGAGAGTACTCTGATCAAGATGCTGCAATGAGATTTATTTAAAGTTAAAAGGTAACAGGATATGATTGGAGATGGTTTTTCTAAAAATAATTTAGTTTGACGACAAGTGTCCAACTCTTCCCAGTATCGTTCATGCTAGTTAGAGGACCAAGTTTGAATTTGGTTTCTGAACCAACATGGCGATATTGGGACAGCCGGCTCTGGTCCGTAAAATTCCTTTTCCGACCCAGCTCTAGCGAGTTCGTCGGCGCATTCGTTTCCAAAAATTCCCTTATGTCCGGGTACCCATAGAAGGTTTAATCCATTGTCTTCAGCAAGTTCTTCGATTGCTTTCCGGCATGCGATTACCAGTTTTGATCTAGAACTGGAAGCACTGAGTGATTTGATAGCTGCTTGGCTATCTGAACAGAAATAAATTGTTCTGAACATAATCTTCTTTTGAAGTGCAATTTACACTCCATACATAATAGCATATAGCTCAGCCTAAAAGACTGTACAATATTTTCCTAGAGGTTGAGCATATTCTATGTTCAACTCGTGACAGTAAATTCCTGCACCTGCACGGCCGTTTGATAATGAACCGTCAGTATAGAATACAATATGAGAGGACATTTGGTCCTCTACGAAACCTGATAACCATTCTTGAGGAGAAGGAAATTTGACTTTAAACCCCATGTAGGGAAAACTACTCGAGAGTGTTAAATCGTTTGGCGCTAGATTAAACTTGTTTAATCTAACTAATTCAGGCCACACATTTGTATGACTCGATGATCTTTCGATATTTCCTGACAGCCAGAGACCAACTGCCTGTAGACGAAAAGCACATGAGAAGGCTTCCTGTTTTAGGAACAAGTGTAGAGGTTTGATAGAAAACAGAGCCTCTAGTGCTGCAGTAGGAGTTGTAGTGAACGATCCGGACATCCCCAAAAGACACATTCTTTGAAGGTGATTTAGTTTAGTCCGAACTGTTGCAACTTCTCCTTTCTGCCACCACACTAGACACCCATAGGCCAGAATTGGTCTTACTATTGTGGAGTAAATCCAGTGAATATATGTTTGGGTTTGAGTCCCCAGTTTTTTTCCGATTGCACGTCGGCATTGTAGAAAGTTAGCATGCAAGTATAAGCTCAAACTTAAAACTTCCAAAAGTTTTTGTTAAACACCACACACAACAGACAATTGGACGTATATATCCCGATTAGATAGCTTAGCATAGGGTTGCCAAAAAATTTTCAGCACGTCTCCGGGCCGGAAAAACCGGGCAATTTTATATAAAAACCTGACAAAATTCGGGCCTTTGATTTTAAAAGTGACCACCAAAAATCTGGGCAAATTTTGTCAAAATTCTTAAAGTACTAAATAAAAATCAATATAAAAAATTGAAAAATTTGGAACGGAACTCATCAACAGACTTTGCATTGTATTTTAGATTTTCAAGAAACCTTTAATGATTATATTTGTAAAATTTGCCTAAAAAATTTCGTTTTGTAGGCGTTTATTGTTTTGTTTTGTTTCATTTGCCAAATAAAGTGAATAAATCCGGGCAAAATCCGGGCATTTTTTCAATAACTTCCGGGCAACCAGGCTGGCCGGACTGTTCCCAAATTTTGTATTAAATATCCGGGCAAACCCGGATAAAACCAGGCAATTTGGCAACCTTAGCTCAGCAGAATCAAAGAACACTTAGGATCATCTAAACGAAAAATTTCACTCATTTTAACCTTAAAGCAGGTTACGCATATTACGATTCTAAGGAAAGCAGCTTGGTTGGGTAGATCGACTAAATGTAAATTTAGCTAAATAAGTTACATAACCTCATTATTATACATAGTTTTGTACATTTCAATCTTGAAGACAAATGTAATGATATTACATTTGTTTCAAATATACTATCGGAACTCGAATCACTACCCCTTTCACTGACCTACGCTAACACTCCTATTATTTTTTTTTTTAAATTTTTAACGGGAATTTGCGGAAAATTTGAACAAACACACTCAACGATTGATTGCACGCAAAATAATCTGCACGTTGCAACTACGTGAAAAACTACGTAATTTTTATCCTATTGATTTTCACGTAGTTTCTACGAATAAGTTGTGTGAACGCTCCCGTAATAAGAATTGATACATCTTGACTTCAGGTACAATTTACGTAATTTTTTTGTGAATTCAATCTGATTTGTTGATGACATACGATTTCTCACGTGAGCTTCCATTATGCCGTATGAAACATCTTTAGAATTCACAAAAAAACAGCTGCAAAAGTTATCAAAACAACTTTACAATTGGTATTTCACATATTCAATATATATTGTCCAGACTACAAATATTCTAAATGGAAAAAAGTTTCTACTAGTTTATGTTAGTTTATGTATTAGTTCGTAATAAAACTTTTTGTTTAGATTTTCTTTCCTACGACGTAATGAAAGCTTACACGAGATTAATTTCTTTTTCCTTTGTTTTGTGTTCTTATGAATAATATTGAAAATCAAATGAACTATCCTAAATAACATTTATTTTCACAATTTAAAGCATTTTCACACTCACTAGCACTTATAAAATTTTCTTTGACTAAAAATCCTTTAGGAACAGGAAAATATTGTTTTAAAAATAGATTATTCCAAAACAAACATAATTTACCAATTTCGTTGTTGTGTGTAAGGGTTCTGTTGTGACTTGGTAGGCTGTGGCTGAGTGGAAAGGACGCGTTTTTTCTCTGTCATCAAAAATTGAAAATTTTCAAAATTTGGAAAATAGGCACGATTTTTGAAACAGAACCAATCAAACGACGGAAGATTATTAAAATAATTGTTTAAAACTAACTTTCAAATGAGAAAATTCTCAGTAACTAAACCGCTGCGACCATTAAAAGTGATTTAGTTTTCCCAGTTGAAATATTGTAGAATTCAGTGTTCTTGGAGAGAGCAGGAAATGTGTGTGGAATTCAAAGTGAAAAGCAAAACGGTTTAAGCGCGCATGTGTTTTTCTTTCCTATTTCAATAATCACTTTCGGAGATGAAAGTGTTTACAAGTGAAAATTTAAAGTTATGGGAAGCAAAGTTATACCAACGTATGACCCAAGTGATACGCAGTGGATGAACTTTAAAGTAGCCACCCTAAAAGGCGAAGATAGGCGTCGAAATTGGGTTTACAAATTGGCCTATGGGAATCTGACCGCAAAAATGAAATGCGAGCTTTTTTCAAGTGGTGTTTGATGAAACTGATCTAAAGCTTTGAGATTTAAAAAAGTAGTTTAAATAAAAATTCTAGCATTTGCGTACAGCGAACTTTGAAGATTGCTTATGGTCAAATTACATAACTGAGGAACATGCAGACTTTTGTTTTGTGTTGTGGATCTAAAAAAAACTGCTGAAGCCTCATGATGACTTAAAGATAAGTATCCTTTGATTTCATTACTATTTTATCAAAAAAGTATTTTTACACTTAAATTTAAAAATTTAAAATTAAATAGCTTTACTCTATTCAAGAGGATTGGTGGGCATTCTATTATTTTGAAAGAAGTTTTCCTTGGGGAAGGGGATTTGGGAACACTAGTTATGTTTTTTTGTTCTTCTAATGTTTCTTTTCAAGAGCGAGCAAAGGCTCTATATCCAAGGTCAAAGACCAGATATGATAGTGCATCGAAATTCGAAATTCTAAATTTTAACTATTACTATTCACGGTAATACAATACTTAAATCGTATTTGAAAATAGTAAAAATTAAAGGGAACAAATAAATAAGTATGGAAGAAAATATTACTTATACCATGGGGTTTTGGATATCGGTGTACAAAACAAAACATCATTTCCATCCACAGAAGGACGAATGCACACGGAGCATCATCAAGGTGCACAGAAAATTTAGCTGCTTCCAACGCTAAAATCTTAGTTATAAGTAGCCATGGAAGCGTATGGTACTGTTGTCCACGTTTCTTCCTCCCTGTGTTCCAGTTGTCTCTGCGTCCAATACTGCACAGTGGGCCCAGCCTAGTTAAGATGAGTAGTAAATGTACTTTTACTACTCACCGGGATGCTGACAAGATCTTGCTGTGTATGTATCATAAGCATAAGCATAAGCATAAGCATGTGTGTAAGGGTTCTGTTGAATTTCTTATCCAAACATTTCTGACAGTTCCAACGACACCTGCATTCAAAGTCACTCCTATCAAAAATTGAAAAACAAAAATTAACTCATAACTCAATACATTATACATTAGCATTATTATAACTTACCAGAACGACAATGATCATAATGAAAAAAAATTAATTAAAAAGATTTTTCAGACTTTTTGCGCTACCATTTTCCCAAAAAGCAGAAAAAAATATGCAAATATTCAAATAAAAAATTTCATAATATTTTTTTCTTAATGCACAATTGAACAAAGGACTTGGCGATGCTGCCATTTTTTCGAATACCACTGTATGTATTGAAACTGATTTCGTAAGACTATAACGTCTCTCCTGTTTTGTCATCACTTCTTAATAAAGTTCTTGGAGTAAAGAAATTCTGATTGAATTCAGTATTAATCCATGAATAACGAAAATTCGGCATGAAAACACCAATGTTGAATCATTTTTCATTCCTCAATTCAAAGTAAGTTTCAAATTTATCTGAATGGTGGGCTGAAAAGTTCGTCGAGTGAAACAAAGAACGTGCAAATAATATCAATCTGTTTAACCCTTCAATGCAGGGTTTTGTTTTGATACAACATCCATCAAAATCCAAATATCTCGGAAAAGCGTATATATTTTTGAGTGATTTTTTTTTACAAAAAATACTTTAAAGATCAGAAGAAATTAACCCATGTTATTTTTAATACGATATTTTAATGTTCATATGAGATATTAAACCAAGTATGCGAAAAAATTTCAAAAATCAAGTTTGATAATTGTTTGAAAAAAAAAAATGTTTTTCCAAATTTGCTTTTATTTTTTTCTAATTTACAAACTCAAACAACTGTTTTAATCTCAATAAATCATAAACGCCTTCCCACACTCAATAAACAAGGATTAAAAAAATTGCATTTTTTCTTTGAAATGAATTAAGAATTTCAAAATTATTTTTGAACTTTGATGAACCATAACTTTTATAATACTCAAAATGACGATTTTAAATCTGTTCAGTTGTGTCATTCGAGTTAAAATAATAATATTACCACTCAAATAACTGCTATTCTCTTTTTAACAAGTCATGCATTAAACGGTTAAAACTATTTACGAGCTTTTTAACTTACCTGTAACATTTTTTAGTTTTAAAGTTACGGTAGGTATCAGGGCCGTAGGAAGAACCATCTAATGGGGGTTTTTTGGAGACTGATTTATTCTATAATATTTTTGTTCAAATAATGCATGAATAAAAAAAAATCCTCAAATAATTTTCTGTGCTTTTAGAATATTCATTACAGGTTTTTTAGATTAAATAGCCATTTTTCATGCCGAATATTAACTTTTTTAAATGCATCAAATCTTTGAATTGGTAGGAAGGTTAAAATTAATATAGTGAAGCATTGAGTTACGAAATACCGAAATAACTTTGATCGATGTTAAAAATCTTTGAATCTGCTCAAAACTGTAGCCTTTTTTTTATCTGAGCAAAGAATAATTTTTTTTCATAAAACCTTCAATAACTTAAAAAAACTCATTATATTCCGAAATAAAAAAAGTAGGTCTCCGAAAATATCAACCTTCGATGAAAATAAATCAAATTTCCAAAAGTGAAAGTAAAACATCTAAATTTTGGGATTTGTGTCTTATTTTACTAAATCAAATTTAAGATTAATGATAACTATTGATTACATTAAAACACTGAGAAAATATGAAAATTCTTTCTAGTTTTTTCTACGTAAAGACCACATGTTTCTAATCAGCAAACAATTTTCATTTAAATCAATTCCACAATTAAAATCCTGTTGATGATTTTTTGTAATCAAAAATCAGGTTTTTTCATAAAAAAAACTTGCAAAAAAATCAATTGCTATTCTATATTTGTAATATTTGGCTTAAATTTTGAAATTGCGTTTAGTTATCTTGATATTTTTATTTTTATTGTGTAACTCGTTTCCGTTCTGTATCTGAGCAAACACGAGGGGATCTTGGTAGGCTGTGAGCGAAGAAAGCAGACAATTTTGTTGACAGGAAAATTTTCTTAAATTTGTGATATTAGTGAAAAATTCGAGAAACGAAGCTTAAAATACGAGAAATGGAACCGACCAGTGCCCCTCCCAAAAGAAGACCTTCTATCTAGCCTTGGTTCCTCCGAAGAAGCGAAGCCGGCAGTTTTGCCTATATCACCTGATCCAGTCAAGTCACGTTTCCGGAAATTTTTACAGGAGTTGAATCTATTTCTGCGTCTCCCGTTATCATCGTTTCTCTTTGATTTGGTGAGCTCGTTCTGTATTATTTTTATCCTGTTTTTTATCTTATTATTCTCCCAAACAACCAAAACTCTATATAATCATATGAAGCGTTTGGTAGGGATCTCCACGCTTCATTCCTCCCTTGAACCTGTATCTTTTGCGTTTTACATCTCATGGTTGGCCTGGCCGTAGTAGTATCTGCAATGCATGATCTATGTATCAGATACTATGTTGAAAAGAAAAATGAAGAACGCAAGTTTTTCATTTTCCAGGATGCTTACAAGTTTTGACCATGTTGGTGTGAGAAGAAGAAGAAGAAGAAGAAGAAACTCGTTTCCGTTCTGTATCTGAACCTGAATTTTGAATATCAAATCTGAATCTTAATTCTGAACCCTCATTCAATTTAGAATCTGTTTCCAAATTTTTATACCTTTTCTGAGAACCTTATTTCAAAATCAGAATTTTTATTTTGAATCAACATGTAAAATCTGTTTTAGAGCCCTCAATCATGAACAAATAATTTTTATTTTAAAGTTCTGGGTTGCAATTAGAATTCATTATTTCAATTTTCTTTTAATCTGATTTGTGAATCTAAAGTGAAATAAGAGTTTCGAATGATGGATCTGATTCCAAGTTTTCAGTACTGGATTGTTGTTTTAAGGCTTTATTATGTTTCTAAGAATCTCAATATGAAACAAAACTCAGGAATGTTTAAAATTTTCATTTTTTCATGTTCAGAAAATTAGGGGAGAATGGGGATACTTGATCCCCTTTTCTTATTCTCATCACATCATTTTGAAAGAACAGAGCAACTCGACGTCTTTTGCATTTTTATATGCTCCAAAAGTTAGAACGATATATGAACTCGTATATGAACAAGAAGCATTTTCGTGAGACTCAAAAAATTATGATATTTTTTAAGTTATAAGAGACTTGATCCTTTACTGAAGGAGACTTGATCCTTAATGCAGGGTGCCCTGATCTCAAGCAAAAATCTTTTAAAATCCGGATTAAAAAGATCTGTAGACTAATTTTTGTCATAGTAGTTCAAATTTCACTGTTTGTAAGTATCAGGAAAAGAGAATTCTAAAAGTTTGTCTATCACCCTAAAGTCATTGCATACTTAAAGGCTCAATTTTCTAGTTTTTAGATAAATACAGTATTCTTAGTCCTTTTTAACAGATAATTACTGGAGGGACCTCAGTTATTGTACAGATATTAGTTAATTAATGATAACTCATGATCACGATCCTTTCAGAATTTTTTTTTCGGACTCTAGGGATCAATTATACCCGGAACATACATTTTGGAAAACTTCTTCTTAAAAAAATGAGAGTTTAATATTGTTTGAAAATTTGACATTATTGAGTTCATACAATAAAAAAGATCTTCAAAACACATTTCGGTAATTTTTTCAAACAAAGCTCAATAATTCTAAAAATAAAATTGTTAAAATTTTTTGAGATAACAGAATAGTTGTTTTGATCTTTTTGGCACATTTTTCTAGAACATTTGATGAATGTGAGACATTCTTGTTTCGAGATATAGCAAAGGAAGTATCCCCAAGGATCAAGTATCTTCATTCTCCCCTATTATTAAGGTTAATTTTGAAAATGCGTATGCATTTCAAAATCCATGGATCAAATTTTGTATGAAACACAAAACCAACTATAAATCATGATTTCAAAACAGCTATTTATTTTTAATAACTCATGATGATTTTAATTGAAAATCAATAATCCCAATCCAACCCCCTTTCCTATGGCCATGGTAGGATTTAAAATTTTCAATGACTTTTCCAATTTTTTTTGCTACTGTATATCGTTGTAATTTTTTTCTCTCATACTCAGATTTAAAAACTTCTTTCTTCCGAGTAGGAAAATAAAGATATATAAAATGTAGGTTAGTTTTAGATCGAAAAATCTAAACTAAGCGGAGATTTCATGAATGTTTATTCTTGATACAAGCCTTTAATTTTGAAATCTCAGTTATGCCTAAAGTTGCCAGATTTTCCGGTTTTATCCGGTTTGGAACGGATATTTAATAAAAAATTTGATAAAAGTCCGGTTCATTTAAAAAACCCGGATTTTGTCCATGTTCATTCACTTTATTTCCAAAACAAACAAAATAAAACAAATTGTGATGTAATTTTTTTTATTTATACGTTCGAAACGAAATTATCTGAGCAAGATTTATTAAATATAATCATGTAAAATTTTTTAAAGAATCAAATACTATTTAAAAACTTCTGATGAAAAAAAAATTGTTTTCTTGATTTGTGTTGGGTGTCCTGGGATTTGACGAAATTTTCCCGGTTATTGCCCACATTTTTAGTCGACATTTTGGATTTAAGTGCCTGGATTTTGCCAGCTTTTTAGATAGAATAGCCTGGATTTGTCAGGCCCGGGTACGTGCTGAAAAAATTCTGGCAACCTTAGTTATGCCTTTTACATGTACAGTTTTGCCATTTTCAAGAAAAAATTTTATTTGAATTTCTGGCATTCGCGACTTTATATAAACGCTGCAGTTGGCGGACAATAATTGAAAAACCTATCAAGTACAACTGTGTTTGATGATTACTCTTGGGCTCGAACTCACGGACATCGGATCGGAAAGCAACTGACTTGTCAACTGAACACAATCACAAGCCCAAGCTCATTTATAAAAGTATACTTTTGACTCCAAAATTTTAATTTAATAAAAAATCTTTAGCATTTTTGGATTCAGCGTTCAACACCAGCTCTTACATACTTATGAACCGCAGAAAAAAGAAACATGCAATTATGTGTAGTGGAAATTTATCACTCAAGACATCAGATTACTGAAAATCGGATGCAAGTGTTATACATTATTTGAAATTCAAGTATTTAATGATTCAATTTGGTTAACTTTCAGTTAATCCTGAGCTGTTTGTAATCATCATCATATGTTTTCAACTGATTTCAAAAGCTTTCCGAAATTTCGAAAATGAACCTTTCAAAAATGTCTGTCCAACCTCAGAATGACAAATGACCGGCTCATTAATCTTCAATCGAATAATCCCAGAGTCACTCGATAAAATTACCATGACTTTCAGTCGGGCACCGTTTTTGGAGATACAGTTTTTTTTTGCGCATCGGGGAACAATATCGTTCAAAAACTGCATCCTTTGCTGCTCCAATGCATCATCATCAACAGCATCATCGCCACAGCAACAGGTCTTCGAATGTGGAACGTTCACCTTTTCCACGAATTAAACCGCGTATTGTTATCGATTCCGGTATTCGGGTTGATCGCCATAAAAAAAATAAACAATATAGATAGAGGTACGCGTACGACTGAATGATGCAGAAAAACGGCATTATTCGGCAATTTTGGCTTTGGGCAGAAACCTGAAAAACGAGCGCGTTCTGCCCGGCAAGCGCGTGTTCATATGATTGATGTTTGTATTCAAATGACCTGTCGGCAGGTCGATGTGGGGCCATCAGGTACGCACCAATCCTTTCCGACCGCCAAATGGTCCTGATCCTTGGGAACATATGCATTTTATTCGAATCATTTTATCGTTTGAAGAAAGATGGTTTTGAATTCTTTGACCTCTCAGAAATATTTGAATATTTGTGAAATTGATAAAAAAGAGAGCATAAATCAAAGCATTGATATTGTTTTGAAAAGACACAGAAGCAATGTAATTTTGCTCAGTTTAGGAAAATAACGAAGTTCGTCGCTTAAAAATACGAGCATTGACATCTTTTATGTTAGATTGAACATACAAAGGGGCAGTTCACTATTTACGTAAGCGCATAGGGGGGGGGGGGGGGGTGAGTTTCACATTTGCATACGATCTCTTACTACGGGGGTAGGGAGGGGGGGGTAGGTTCCGAAAATCTTACGTAAGAAATAAATGCCGCAGCCGTAGCCCGCCGCGTAGAGGATTGCCTTCAAGTCTTCTAAGCCAGCGGGCATGAGATCGAATCCCGATCAGGGCATACATAGTATACATTCCGCGGGTTAGTGGTTTTTAGCATTTGTAAGATGCCAGCCATCATATCCTCCAAAGATATACGCTTAGAGTTAAGAAAAAAGGAATCTCTTCGAGGAAAAAGCAAGTTTCATTGAGATTCTGTATGTGTCTGTGTTTTAAAAAGAAATGTTACATTGATAATTCGTCACAGCCATACGAATCCATATAACTCAGGTTTAATTTTTTTTTCACTATCTATTTGTTGGTTTTTTTTATGTTTTGTTGTTTATATTTTAATGGCTTGAGTGATTAAAAAAAACTGCTGGTTCTTTATAATTTATAGAGAATTTTTTCCATACCAACATGCCACCAATAACACTAAATCACAATATAAACACGTTCGCCAAGAGTGGGTGACGCAAAATACGTCTAAATTTGTAAAGTCAAGAAACCAATTTGGAGAAATATTTTTTATTTATAATTATCTCCGATTGTAACCATGAAACTTCTCTTTTAGCCTTCTACAGTAGGATATTTTTGAGTAGGGGAGATGGGGGCATAATGGCCACCTTAAGGAAAACGGTTATTTAACCATAGAAAATAGCTATAATATGGAGGTTACATTATTGTTTCGTGTTCAGACACTTGAAAAGCCTATTCCCTAACGGGCAGAAAAGTGAAAAACTAGATGAAAACGTTAAAAAATGCATTTTAAAAAATTTTGCCAAAAGCTAAAAACCAGCCACTGTAGACGCATAATGAGAACCCCCCTGAGGCAGTATGAGCACCATTAATCAGGGCAAGATGTGCGTTTTCTGCCGGGGAATCTAGCAGCGAATTCAATTCGATGAAGTCAGGTGAGTCGTAGATTCATCAAACAAAGCAATAACAAAATAATCTAGGTCTGTTTGTGGAATACAAACAATTCACGCACGCTCATACATTATGTGCTTTGTTCGGAGGATGATGCTACTAGCCGTATAATGTAACAATAAAAAAATCGATCATGAATTGTAAATGGAAAAAAATCACCTCGAACAGAAATCTAACGCGTCTTTTGATTACCTCTCCGACACCTTACCAATAGGCTAAATCGTCGGATGAAAACTAGTCAAGGTGTGGCGCTATAAATCAATTTTAATTCGCTGCTAGATTCTACGGCAGAAAATGCTCATTATGCCTCGATAATATGGTGCTCTATATGCCCCTAGTCAACAAATTTAAGCAAAAACGTGTTTTAAAATTGATAAAAGTGAAAAATCAAAAATTTTATGATGGTAAAAATTGAGAAACAATGTGTACATCATGTTGCAGTGCGTACATTATAGATCAAGGTTATTTTAAGATCATAAAAGCTTATTTCGTGGTGCTCAAAAATTTTAATATTTTCGTAACTTGAGAACCAAGCTAGTTTTTTTTTAAATATCTCTGTAAAGATGATAAGGAGATTCCTTTTTTTGTGAAAAATTAATACTATAGGAAGTACGAAACAAATCCTAATGAAAATTTATTTAAGAAAATACGTACTTTCGTAGAAAAGAGTAGTGCTCATTATGCCCTGCGTGCTCGTTATGCCCTCATCTCCCCTAGGTGACGCTGGGTGACGGTTGTGTTAATTCAGGAATTTATAGAAAAAATAGAAAAGTGGCGCGTTGTGTCACCACGATTTGAATCCATCATATTTCAAAAAGGACAACATCAAGAAAGATCTATGAAAATCAATTTGAAGCGCTTTTCAACGATAGACACAACTAACTTTAAATTTTACAAAAGATTTACGAAAAAAATCCTCAAACTTTATCGCTTACCACTGAAATGAGTCTGAGCTTCTAGCACAGAGAACAGGCGTACAAGTTCAAACAAAAAATCATCAAAAAAATCAAATGCTGACATCCAAAAAAAATACGTTGAAAATTGACTTGAAACAGTGCCATCTATTGCACCGTTCAAAAGTTTAAAATCAAATTTTCAAGCGCCATGTTTTCGAAAAGGCGTAATTGTATATGAAATCATTAAAAATCAAACTAATATCGCTCTAAAATAGACGGGTTTAATTTTTTTTTCTAGATAAATGTAACAAGAGCTACTTTTGGCTGGACAGAATTTCACTTCCTTTATTTTCCTTTTATTTTCGCTAAGGGAAACAACTTTTTTAACGTTACGGTTTTGGTTACTTATTTTCATCCATCATCAGATGTCCAGTGTTATGCGCCAACTGACGATGCCGACTTGCAGGAGAAAGAGCAGTTTTACAGTCAACTGAACAGTGTGGTTGAGAGAATTCCGAAGGGTGACATTCAAATCCATTTGGGCGACTTCAACGCAAAGATTGGCTCCGACAATCAGGACCTTGAGCGCATCATGGGGCGCCATGGCCTAGGACAGATGAGCGAAAACGGAGAGCTGTTTGTAGAATTTTGTGGCAACAACAACATGGTGATCGGTGGATCGCTCTTCCCCCATCGACCAGCACATAAGGTCACTTGGGTATCCCGAGATGGCCGAACAGAAAACCAAATTGACCACATCTGCATCAGCCGAAAATGGAGAAGGAGCCTTCTTGATGTCCGCAACAAACGAAGCGCAGGCATTGCATCTGACCATCACCTCGTCCTTGGCGAAATACGACTGAGAGTTGCGTGTGTCCAACGGCGCGAGGAGAAAGTCGGGTGTCGATACGACGTCCGCCGGTTGGAGAATCCAGAGGTGAAAAGGGCATACGTTGAACAGCTAGAATCCCGAGCCTCGGAGCTGCCGACAGACGGAACAGTCGAAGAACAGTGGTGTGGAATCAAGAATGCCTTTATCACGACGAGCCATGGTACTCTCGGTAAAGTTTGTGGAAGAAGGAGTGAATGGATGTCGGATGAAACTTGGAGGATGGTCGATGATCGGAGAAAAGCGAAAGTCGGAATTGAGCAGGCATGTACCGGGTCAGCCAAAGCAGCCGCCCGCTTACGATATGCGGAGCTGGAAAAGGCAGTTAAACGAGCTTGTAGACGAGCCTGGACAAACTCCCTAGCCGAAGGGGGAGAAAGAGCCGCCGCCAATGGAGATATCCGATTACTTTATGACATTTCTCGCCGCCTCAGTGGTGCAAGGACTAATGCAAGAATGCCGCTGAAAAACCGAGCAGGTCAGTTATTGACCGATCGAACAGATCAGCTCAAACGATGGACTGAGCACTTCGAACAACTCTTCCGAGTCACGAATAGCGATGGCCAACAAAACCCGCAGCTCGAAGCGCCAACAGTAAGTCGCATAAACCGTGTAAACTCGGAAGCGCCCTCGCTGGCTGAAATAGAAGCGGCAATCAAAAACATGAAATCCAACAAAGCGCCTGGGATCGATTGCATCCCTGCTGAAATGCTGAAAGCTGACCCTGCCCTGTCAGCACAAATGTAGCATCGTCTTTTCGCTGACATCTGGGATACTGCAACATTCCCTGCCGACTGGATGCAGGGTATCCTCGTAAAGGTCCCGAAGAAAGGAGACCTGACAGAGTGCGGAAACTGGCGAGGCATAACGTTGATCTGTACAACCCTCAAAGTACTCTGCAAAGTGATCCTGAACAGGATCCAGGAAAAAATCGTATCTACACTCCGACGGCAACAAGCTGGATTCCGATCCGGACGATCATGTGTGGACCACATCACAACGCTACGAATCATACTGGAACAAATCAACGTATTCCAGGACTCTCTTCTGCTGGTGTTCGTTGATTTCGAAAAAGCATTCGACCGACTTAACCATGAAAACATCTGGGCGGCTCTAAGGCGACGAGGGGTCCCAGAGAAACTAGTCCATCTCATCGAAGCACAATACGAGGCATTTTCGTGCAAGGTCTTGCACAATGGTGTCTTGTCCGAACCAATCCCGGTAACTGCTGGAGTGAGACAAGGATGTATTCTATCACCGCTACTTTTTCTAATCGTAATGGATGAGATTCTGATTGGATCGATTGACTGTGCACCGAACCGAGGATTGCCGTGGAATCTTTTAACAATGGAGCAACTGATCGACCTTGACCTGGCTGACGATATTGTTTTGCTCGCCCAAACACAACCAGATATGCAGAGCAAACTCGACGACCTCACCGAAAGTTCCAAGGCAGCAGGTCTCAAAGTCAATGTCGGAAAGACCAAGTCGATGGAGATCAACACAGGAAATCCCTCCAGTTTCATGGTAGCTGGGCAGCAAGTTGAGAAAGTGGAGTTCTTCCAGTATCTTGGTAGCCAGATAACGCCTGATGGTGGTACCAGAAAATACATCGAAACCCGGATCAGAAAGGCCCGATTTGCGTGTGCGAGTCTCCGAAACATCTGGCGGTCACGCCAGATCTCTCTACGAACGAAAATCCGGATCTTCAACTCAAACGTCAAATCCGTATTGATGTACGGGTGCGAAACTTGGTGCACATATGCGGTAACGACGCGAAAACTGCAAGTATTTGTAAACCGCTGCCTGCGGAATATCATCCGCGCTTGGTGGCCTGGCAACTGGATCTCGAATGAGGAACTACATCGTCGGTGTCATCAAAGGGCGCTAGAAGTCGAGATTCGGGAAGGTAAGTGGAGATGGATTGGGCACACGCTGCGAAGAGATGAAAACGAGATTTGCAGAGAGACGCTAGATTGGAATCCAGAAGGTCATCGAAGAAGAGGCAGACCCAGAAACTCGTGGCGGCGAAGCCTAGCCACTGAAATCCGAACTGTCGACGAGAATCTTGACTGGGACCAAGTGAAGACACTGGCTCCAGATCGTCAACAAAGGAGGTCTTTTACCACGGCCCTATGCACCGGAGGACCGGCGCCGGATCATTAAGTAAGTTAGTATCAGATGTCCCCCAGAGTAACCCGAAACGTTGAGTAAATTTAAAAAAAAACACTCACCGAAAAAATCAATAAGTAAAAACCGTACACAAAGTACCGGTGATAAAATTTTATTCATTCCTTTATTTTTGCATTACTGAGGCAGTCGAAATAACTATCAGTTTTTCATTAAGTTATTGCACTTCCTGAACGGTAATCAGCAGAGGACAAATCGGCTATATCCAGTAAATTAGGATTCTTGGCGATCAGGCTTACCGATCATAATTGATTCCAGACATCTTAAAAAGGGTTACTTTCAAGTATCACTTATGCATTCCATTGTCCAAAACTGAGCATTTCTAGCTTGAAGGAAAAAGCGATTAACTTTTAAGACATTTTTCCAATTGCAACCGGACGAATGTTTTACAAAACTTTAACAGCAATTTCCTTGAAACATGCCAAACAGTTCAAACGACCTGTTCAGAATTGACCAACATTTTGTTTTTTTTTTCAGTTTGGTCTAGGCAGTTTTCTTTGATGTGCTTTTAGACATCTGGCCCAGCCAAAAAACAAAAATCGGTTTAAATCTATTGTTGGAAAGTTTACACAAGTTTCATGGGCTAGCTTGTACGTCTGTTCTCTGTGCTTCTTGGTAAGTTGACAACGTAATTTTCATCATACATTTTTGCACCAATTCTAGAAGTATAGAATTGTTTTTTATTTTGTTATAAATATATATGATTTTCATATAAAAAACATAACAACTTTTTATGGTTCCTTGTGATAACCTGATCTTTCACTCTTTTTTTATAATCTGGTTTTAGATTTTATATTGTGTGATGTGTATTTGAATGTGGAAATTTTTTGAAGATTTTTGTTACCCCAAACTTGCTATGTCCTCAATAATATTTTCTATAACCGTTTATGACATTTCATCTCTTGTTTGGTGTAAATTGTGTATTTCAAATGAAGTTATTAAGTTTTACTTAAAAAGTGCTTTGCTTTGAAAAATGGATGCACTTTTTTAATATTTTCAAGCTATTTAAAAAAAAAGTGCGAAATTCTCAAAGAATATACAGCACAAAAAGAAAGGCGATATTACATCAAATATCTGCACATAACTTGAGTCGCAAAAGGTACCTAATTTTACATTGTCTTGATGTACCCGGCTGTTTGGAGACAAAGAATATGTTTCGTACCGCTGATCTATATGGGCCAAATTTCCTTAAAAAATGAAAAATAATGAAATAATTTTCCAAGCTGTGGGTTTGCTTATATCTTTGATTAATTTTGGTAGTACTTACAAGCAAAACAAATACAGCTGAGTTCCGTAATCCGTTTCTAAATTTTTGAAATGAAATCAAATTTGAACGTCAACAAAGGAAAAATTTACTACTTGATGCGATATCACATATAAAGTTGTGATATTACACTTCACGACGTATTCGAGTTGTGTTCATCATTTAGATGTATCATTGCAACAGATATCCGTGATCCCCAGAAATTTCATCGTCCATCGTTACATTTTTTTTTTGCTGTGTAACAAACGTAAGATCATATTTTTGAAAAAGCTTACTTTGTCTTACTAGGCGGGAGAGAGGGAGGAAAGTTCCCAAAATCGTGCATACGTAGTAAGTGAACGGACCCTAAACGAAAGTAGGTATTTGAAACTTTTGAATTTTTGTAATTTTTGTAATTTTTGTAATTTTTGTCATTTTTGTCATTTTTGTCATTTTTGTCATTTTTGTCATTTTTGTCATTTTTGTCATTTTTGTCATTTTTATCATTTTTGTCATTTTTGTCATTTTTGTCATTTTTGTCATTTTTGTCATTTTTGTCATTTTTGTCATTTTTGTCATTTTTGTCATTTTTGTCATTTTTGTCATTTTTGTCATTTTTGTCATTTTTGTCATTTTTGTCATTTTTGTCATTTTTGTCATTTTTGTCATTTTTGTCATTTTTGTCATTTTTGTCATTTTTGTCATTTTTGTCATTTTTGTCATTTTTGTCATTTTTGTCATTTTTGTCATTTTTGTCATTTTTGTCATTTTTGTCATTTTTGTCATTTTTGTCATTTTTGTCATTTTTGTCATTTTTGTCATTTTTGTCATTTTTGTCATTTTTGTCATTTTTGTCATTTTTGTCATTTTTGTCATTTTTGTCATTTTTGTCATTTTTGTCTTTTTTGTCATTTTTGTCATTTTTGTCATTTTTGTCATTTTTGTCATTTTTGTCATTTTTGTCATTTTTGTCATTTTTGTCATTTTTGTCATTTTTGTCATTTTTGTCATTTTTGTCATTTTTGTCATTTTTGTCATTTTTGTCATTTTTGTCATTTTTGTCATTTTTGTCATTTTTGTCATTTTTGTCATTTTTGTCATTTTTGTCATTTTTGTCATTTTTGTCATTTTTGTCATTTTTGTCATTTTTGTCATTTTTGTCATTTTTGTCATTTTTGTCATTTTTGTCATTTTTGTCATTTTTGTCATTTTTGTCATTTTTGTCATTTTTGTCATTTTTGTCATTTTTGTCATTTTTGTCATTTTTGTCATTTTTGTCATTTTTGTCATTTTTGTCATTTTTGTCATTTTTGTCATTTTTGTCATTTTTGTCATTTTTGTCATTTTTGTCATTTTTGTCATTTTTGTCATTTTTGTCATTTTTGTCATTTTTGTCATTTTTGTCATTTTTGTCATTTTTGTCATTTTTGTCATTTTTGTCATTTTTGTCATTTTTGTCATTTTTGTCATTTTTGTCATTTTTGTCATTTTTGTCATTTTTGTCATTTTTGTCATTTTTGTCATTTTTGTCATTTTTGTCATTTTTGTCATTTTTGTCATTTTTGTCATTTTTGTCATTTTTGTCATTTTTGTCATTTTTGTCATTTTTGTCATTTTTGTCATTTTTGTCATTTTTGTCATTTTTGTCATTTTTGTCATTTTTGTCATTTTTGTCATTTTTGTCATTTTTGTCATTTTTGTCATTTTTGTCATTTTTGTCATTTTTGTCATTTTTGTCATTTTTGTCATTTTTGTCATTTTTGTCATTTTTGTCATTTTTGTCATTTTTGTCATTTTTGTCATTTTTGTCATTTTTGTCATTTTTGTCATTTTTGTCATTTTTGTCATTTTTGTCATTTTTGTCATTTTTGTCATTTTTGTCATTTTTGTCATTTTTGTCATTTTTGTCATTTTTGTCATTTTTGTCATTTTTGTCATTTTTGTCATTTTTGTCATTTTTGTCATTTTTGTCATTTTTGTCATTTTTGTCATTTTTGTCATTTTTGTCATTTTTGTCATTTTTGTCATTTTTGTCATTTTTGTCATTTTTGTCATTTTTGTCATTTTTGTCATTTTTGTCATTTTTGTCATTTTTGTCATTTTTGTCATTTTTGTCATTTTTGTCATTTTTGTCATTTTTGTCATTTTTGTCATTTTTGTCATTTTTGTCATTTTTGTCATTTTTGTCATTTTTGTCATTTTTGTCATTTTTGTCATTTTTGTCATTTTTGTCATTTTTGTCATTTTTGTCATTTTTGTCATTTTTGTCATTTTTTTCATTTTTGTCATTTTTGTCATTTTTGTCATTTTTGTCATTTTTGTCATTTTTGTCATTTTTGTCATTTTTGTCATTTTTGTCATTTTTGTCATTTTTGTCATTTTTGTCATTTTTGTCATTTTTGTCATTTTTGTCATTTTTGTCATTTTTGTCATTTTTGTCATTTTTGTCATTTTTGTCATTTTTGTCATTTTTGTCATTTTTGTCATTTTTGTCATTTTTGTCATTTTTGTCATATTTGACATATTTGACATTTTGGTGGCTGGGTCTATGTTTTTTATTATCATTGTAGAAATTTCAGTTAGATAAATTCTTGCTTGGTTTTATTATTTGAATATGTCTCTTCTTATATTAAAGGAATGTCAAACTGGAGTTTGCTAGATCTCAGCGATTTTTTGTAAACCGAAGTAATGTATCTTTCAAGGTTTCCAGAAATCCCGAATCGATATTTATAGTTGCTTTTAGCTGTTGCGAAACATTCACTTGATTGATTTCACAGTTGCTTAATCCAAAGCGAAGCTTGAGATGGCGAAATAAAAAGATGGTAAACAAACAAATAAAAAGTGATCAACAACCTCCACCAGCAAGCTGCCTGTAGGCATCCCTCCTCCTGTCAGTCTTGCTGGAACTGAGCTGTCAGTTTCGGCAATTTGTATAAAACTGTGTGTTTACTTTACCTCTCCTCTCTCATCGGATTTTTTCTATGAAGAGGGGGGTATCTCATCATTACTCATCAATAAAGGATTTCGCGCGGTGAACCGCGAACTTATCGGTCCTACCTTGAGTCTGGGATTAAAGTCTCTCGCCATATTCAACCGATTCCTTAATTCGTGAAAGGAACCTGTGTGGGGCAGAATCTGCATCTGTTTCTTGCACTGGGTAGTTTTGACACCTATTTCATTTTTAATACAACACAATAAAATAAGTTTGATAATCTCGGAAATTTCTTGACAAATTAAAAAAAAAATTTTTTTTTGAATACCTTGCCATTCATTTATGACCTCTTTCGATGGGAGATCAAAAATTGTATCAACCTTCTGTGATCCACAATATCTCACTGTTCATACCGCTCCTCATCCAGTAGTGAGGAAAGTGAACAGACTAATAAATCCCTTCACAGAACGAGCAGCTCAGCTTAAGTCGCGTCATATCGACGAGGCTTGGCAACATTGTTGCAACTGTGTCTTGCTTATGCAGACTCTCGTCCGATCATGCAGAAACGTGCCGAGCAAAACAAAAGCAATAGGAGAGAAGGAAAACAACCAACCGACAAATATCGAATTTCTTGTTCAATATTTGGTGCACAAACCCAACAAAACACACCTTGGGGTTGTGGAGAGAATTGTTTGCCCGGAGTTCTGGGTTCTGTTTTGCTCCACGCGGGAAATGATGCTGAGGTCCGTAAAATGTGCCGTGGCAGCCGTTTGACATGCATGAAAAATTGCTCGAATTCATTGCACCACTTTCCGGTGACTTTTGCCCCTATATGCGTTATGTGATGTGTGGCGTAAGCGTAGCAAAGATCTTTTCAGTCAGCAGTTTCACGTAACTTCATAAGAACATCAACGGAGCTGCAATCTGCAGAAAGTACGCGAACACGTGAACAAATAGAGAAAAGGAACCATAACGTTTCGAGAAGACGAACGAAGAAGATGAGGCAAAGCGAGAGGGTTAATTTTCATTATTAACCGCAGACATAATAATAATATTTGTACAATTGTGGTGCAACGTTCTGAGGTTCGATTCTTTGATTCTTTGAAACCTAATGTCAAATGCATTAAACGACAAAAGTCGTTAAAATCTTCTTTTGAAATGGCTTTTATATTTTCAAAATCTTTTTCTCCACCTATAGATCGTGAAGAATTTGTGCCTTGCATATAAGGGGAAATTGTGTCACAAGTTGTATTACTGAATAAATTGTTCATATTACAACTTCCAAGTTTTGATTTTATGATTATTTTGTGAAATTGTTTAGGAATTTTGACCTTGTTTGTAAACACTTAATCTTTTCTCCTGTGGAGGAGCGGTTTTGTCTGTATTTTCAACAGCAAAAATTACAAGACGATCTCGGGACAAAATTCAGCTCAGGAAAACAACTGTCAAATGCACCTGTAGGTGCGAAACAGTATCGGCTTGTAATTTGCAGGGAGTTTTTAAGTGTTCCTGTAGATTCGGAATGGCTTCCATTCGAGATTTACCTGGTATTTCGGTATTTTTTTTAGCTGGAAATAAAACAATCATTTGCACTTGCAATTGCACTTAATTTCTACTGCATTCGATCATTACTGCCTATCCTGTTTATTTCTTTTAATTATGCACATAATTTGACCTGAAAACAAAAACGGTCACCTATCAGTTCTTCCGTCAGTAATAATTTGATTTAATTTAAAATATTTACCTGCTCCAGTCCCATTACAAGCTGCTGTTTCCAGTGGTTCTATCAACATTTCCGTCAGGCCCCAAAGTGTGGCATATTTTTCATCTTCAGCAGCCAGCAGCTGGTTTATTGACATTTATTTATTCATTTTTCAGATTCTAGGCTTCAGCCTTTGATCCTAACTAGTTACAACACATCTATGATAAAAACATCTTAAAACTATTTTTAATTTTTTCTCTGGACATAGTCAGTTTGATTACATCGTTGTTAAGCGCCATCATTCTATAGGTTGATTCATTATGAGCGTAGTTCTGTATTCGATTTAGAAGCTGCAACGGTCTCACGTTACGCCAACTGCTACAACCTACGATTGGAAAAATCTGTGATACTACAAACGGTGAAAAGTACTTTCCACTGGTCAAGTCCTTTTAAAAAAGCGCCGCATCTGTTGATTTTCTCCGAGTTTGACGTGATTTCAGTCCTACTTACTAACATACATAAGGATCGGTATTCCGGCATTTCTTCTTGCCACCCAAGGTTCCTTAAGACGTATCTAAGAAATCTTTTTTTAATCCTTTCACTCCTGTTTTTATGAACGTTATAATATGGCTGGCGTATTCAATAGTGGTTCGGATAAGCCCAACCACACATAAATAGAGTCAATAGTAGTGTAAGGATTGTATAACTCGTTACAAACCCTGATTACCATTCCTTACATGAGTTCGCTTTGGCTACGATTTGTTCAACATATTTCGAAAAACTGAGTTCTTCATCTAACTCGACTCCCCGATCTTTCACGGAGGAAGACATCATCAACGATGAATCCAACATCGACGATGAACACATACAAACCGCTAATCCAGCACGACTTTCTAAACCTTCTGCTTATACGGCAGAGTGTTCTTATAATCACGGGGAGAATTCGATTCTGTGAATCGAATTTTCAAACCAACAAACGAGTACCGACCAATAAACAAAAACTGCAAAAAAAACGAGTCTAATTGTAATGATTCTTCAAACTGCGAGAACTTTACAAACAACAAGTCATATAATAAAATCCTGTACAAATTCTATCTTAATTTGGAAGTGGTTAAAAATAACGTTATATCAAAATCTCAAGATAAATGTTCTTGTACCGGATGAGTTGTTATCATTGAATATTTCAGTTAAAAATTATAAACAGAACTTCAATTATTAGCTAAAGTTATAACGTTCAATACAGAAACTGGAGGAACTGGATAATTGGAGAAGCTTAAACAAAATATAGAAGTAACGCGTGATTTAATTCCTAGCACTTGGTTGAAAAGCATTTCAGATATCATTTGAATTTCTTCTGAGCTATTTGTAATGTGACTATATTAACCATAAACAAAAACAACTAAAGTAAAACCAAATTGTAATTTGCTAAATAAATTTGGTTTGGAAATAAATCCGTCGCACTGTACTTTTCATTCGTTTTAAGTTGAAAATATGTACGTTTACCAAATTGACTTGTGCGTTATCAATTGTTCATTCAATTCCGAAAAAAAACAAACACCTACTCTTACTTTATCATAAAATGTTTTATTAATCTTTGCACACTTTTTTCAGTCATGCATTGATCTACTATTTCTACCACAAAAGCAAAATCTTTACTAAATCATTATATTTTACACAAATTCACCTGCAAAAACCAATTGGAATCTGGTTAGAACCTATTAATGAGCAGGCATCTCGAAGAATTTGACCTCTTGAATTCGGTTTTTACAAAAATTTCTTTGCCTATCAGAACATATCTGCCACATTGCGTCAAAACTGGTTCCACACCATCACCACTGGGCTTATAGAATACTACCACTGGGATACTGGTCCACGTCGTAAAAGGCGACTTATCCAGTACTTCCCATATGCGTTAGTCATTCTTCAAATGCGACTATCACATTGGGAGGGGGAACCTTGGCTTGGTTCCAAGCCAAGTTTCTTCAGGGAGGATTCACCAATTGTGCTTATTGCTATTAATGCGCATGCACGAGTTGTATTCTCCTAAATTTTGTAAACACCCGCTTCAAGGTGGTTCTGTGCCTGCGGGCCCCAAAGTGGGGGTAGGAGGGTGTATAATAATCCTATCTTAAGCAGAACGTTGTTAAGGTCTGCACTATAGCCAGGCACTGGTGCAAAGGGCCGTATTTTTCCTGGCAACTCGTGGGATTCAGATTATACACACGATTTTAGAATTTTCATCCTGTATGGGATACGCCGCTTCATGCGTCGATATGAAGGTGCAGAGGTTCTTGTGTGTGATGGAAATATGTGTGGAATTCTTTGATAGAAATGCTTTCTATTAAGGTTGCACAGATAAATCTGCAGCACAAAAGAACCGCTACACTGAACTTATGTCGTTTAATCCTTAATGGAACTGCATCAAGCGCCTTGGTCCAAGAACCCTATTTCCGAAATGGAACTTTTTACTTAGGGAATTTGCTCAAACCAAACTTTACTGTGTTCAGTGTAATTGGAATGACTAATGCCCGAATAATGCCTCGTGCATGTATATTGATAAACAATTCTTTAAATGCAACACTCATACCCAATCTAACAACAAGAGATATTTGCGTCGTTCAGGTTTCGCTGCCTGATAGAAAATACGTCTACTGTTCAGCATACTCACCATATGAACAATCATCCCCTACGGATGATTTAAAAAATGTCATTTCATTCTGTGAATCACAAAATATACCTCTTGTAATTGGCTGTGATGCCAATGCCCATCATTTTGTATGGGGTAGCTCAGATATCAATCTGAGAGGCTTAAATTTAATGGAATATTTAAGCAGCGCTGATTTAGAAATTCTAAATGTCTAAATGAAATAAACCAACTTTTGTTAGGTGTGACAGAGAAGAGGTGATTGACATCACACTTTGTTCTAGAACAATTTCTCAGGAAATTTCAAATTGGCATGTGCCTAACGAAGAATCGATTTCTGACCACAGGTTTATCTATTTTGAACACTCAGGTGAATTTTTAGAAACAATTACATTCAGAAACCCAAGAACAACAAATTGGGACCTATATTTGGAGCATCTTGCTACTAAATTTCATGGATATACACCTGAAATTACTACTTCTCTTGAGTTGGATGAAGTGGTTGCAAAAACCACCGAAATTACTTACCACTAACCACCGAAATCCTTACGAACGTTGAAATTCAACAAAAACAGTACACCATGGTGGAACTCAAATCTCAGTAAATTTCGAATAAACTGCAGACGCTCTTGGAAGCGAAGGCGCACGGAAGGTTTTGATGCTTTCAAGTTGGCTCGCAGAGCTTACCGGAAAGCAACAAGAGCTGCCGAACGCTCAAGTTGGCAGAGCTACTGCACAAACATTTCAAGCTTGCACGAAGCAAGTAGGTTAAATAAAGTCTTAGCCAAATCAAAAGATTATCAGGTTTCATACCTTAAAACCCCTAGTGGTTATTATACATCAAACGACGAAGAAACATTAAGTTGTCTATTAAATACTCACTTTCCAGGATGTGTTGATCGAGATTCATCGATAGAGCCTGAGTTCTTTTCTGGAAGTCTAGATTCCTTGCATTTTGCTCGGAAAATAGTTACTACAGAATCGAACAAATGGGCAATTGATGGTTTTGCTCAATACAAATCTCCTGGAAGTGACGGTTTATTTCCAGTTTTGCTTCAAAAAGGTCTCGATCATTTCAAACACATATTAAGAAAAATAATGATAAGCAGTTTTGCTCATGGATATATTCCTAAACTTTGGCGGCAGATAGCCGTGAAATTCATCCCTAAAGGGGGACGATCATCATACGACGAAGCCAAAAGCTTTCTTCTTATTAGTCTAAGTTCATTTCTATTAAAAGCACTTGAACGTTTAATTGATCATCATATCAGGCAAGAATGCCTTGTCCAACATCCGCTTAATGCGACACAACATGCATACCAAACAGGAAAATCAACATTAACTCTTCTGCACAACGTAGTACATAATATTGAAAATAGTTTTTCACAGAAAGAATCATGTCTAGGAGCATTTCTAGACATAGAAGGAGCATTTGATAATGTCTCGTTTACATCAATAATGGATGCGGCACTACTTCATGGATTGCCTAGTGTTATAACTAACTGGATAAGCGCAATGCTAAGTAACAGGAATCTTCATTCGTCTTTAAGACAGGCTTTAATTACAAAAGTTTGCTAACGTGGTTGCCCACAGGGAGGTGTACTATCACCTCTTTTGTGGAATCTAGTTGCAGACGGCTTGTTGAGAAAACTCAATGACCGTGGAATACCAACCTATGGATTCGCAGATGATTATCTTCTGCTGGAAAGAGGTTTGTGCATAAGCATATGATTTGATATAATGCAACAAGCTCTGCGCTCTGTTGAACGATGGTGTTCTCATGTAGAACTGTCAGTTAATCCTCTAAAAACTAATATTGTATTATTTACTAAAAAACGTATCACCCGCGGGGTGCGCCCTCTGCTGTTTTATGGTTCCGAAATCACCGTGTCTGATCAAGTTAAATATTTGGGTGTCATTCTTGACTCCAAATGAAACTGATCAGATCACATCGAATTCTGAATCAAAAAAGCATGCATGGCCTTCGGACAATGTCGACGTGCAATCGGAAAAAACTGGGGACTCAAACCCAAACATATTCACTGGATTTACTCCACAATAGTAAGACCAATTCTGGCCTATGGGTGTCTAGTGTGGTGGCAGAAAGGAGAAGTTGCAACAGTTCGGACAAAAACTAAATCACCTTCAAAGAATGTGTCTTTTGGGGATGTCCGGATCGTTCACTACAACTCCTACTGCAGCACTAGAGGCTCTGTTTTCTATCAAACCTCTACACTTGTTCCTAAAACAGGAAGCCTTCTCATGTGCTTTTCGTCTACAGGCATTTGGTCTCTGGCTGTCAGGAAATATCGAAAGATCATCGAGTCATACAAATGTGTGGCCTGAATTAGTTAGATTAAACAAGTTTAATCTAGCGCCAAACGATTTAACACTCTCGAGTTGTTTTCCCTACATGGGGTTTAAAGTCAAATTTCCTTCTCCTCAAGAATGATTATCAGGTTTCGTAGAGGACCAAATGTCCTCTCATATTGTATTCTATACTGACGGTTCATTATCAAACGGCCGTGCAGGTGCAGGAATTTACTGTCACGAGTTGAACATAGAATATGCTCAACCTCTAGGAAAATATTGTACAGTCTTTCAGGCTGAGCTATATGCTATTATGTATGGAGTGCAAATTGCACTTCAAAAGAAGATTATGTTCAGAACAATTTATTTCTGTTCAGATAGCCAAGCTGCTATCAAATCACTCAGTGCTTCCAGTTCTAGATCAAAACTGGTAATCGCATGCCGGAAAGCAATCGAAGAACTTGCTGAAGACAATGGATTAAACCTTCTATGGGTACCCGGACATAAGGGAATTTTTGGAAACGAATGCGCCGACGAACTCGCTAGAGCTGGATCGGAAAAGGAATTTTACGGACCAGAGCCGGCTGTCCCAATATCACCATGTTGGTTCAGAAACCAAATTCAAACTTGGTCCTCTAACCAGCATGAACGATACTGGGAAGAGTTGGACACTTGTCGTCAAACTAAATTATTTTTAGAAAAACCATCTCCAATCATATCGAGTTACTTATTAACTTTAAATAAATCTCATTGCAGCATCTTGATCAGAGCACTCTCCGGTCATTGTAAACTCAACTATCACATGCACAAAATTCAGCGTGCTGAATCTCCAGTATATTATATATAGTATATATTAGATTTATATATATATATATATATATATATATATATATATATATATACATATATATATATATATATATATATGTATATATATATATATATATATATATATATATATATATATATATATATATATATATATATATATATATAAGGTCATTCTATTCAATATATTATCTAAATATATCAAAACATTTCTTCCAAACATACTTTAAATTATCTCATTATGAAATTTTCTTGTATAAATTTATAAATGTAAAATATTATTACAGAGGACATGTAACTGTGATGGTTTAAACCCTCTCAAAATCAAGAAAGTAAGAATAGTTAAAAAAAAGGCTTACATCAGGTGTGTACACTTTCTTATACATTCTTAACTTAAAAAGATTTAAAAATTTCGGCAAAATTCGTTTTAATGTTGACATCTTTCAATGCTAAAAAAATGGAAGGAGACTTCAATATAATTGATTATCTCATAAAATCTTGCTTTGACCCTTTTACAAAATCGATGGAGCCCATCCCACTTTCATAAAATCTTTCAATTCAATTTTTTTTTATTTTATCAAAAATATTTGGCAATTAATTAATTAATTTCATAATTCCAAAACTATTATGTGTATCGATATTCAATAAAAACCACGTAGAAACTGTGCATGTTTTGCGTATTTTTGTAAGTTTCATATGGAATCCCTTCTCAACAATAAAGCTTAACGTTTTATAACTCATCTCTTTACAATTTAATTTAAATGTGTGCATAATTTGGTCAAAACTGTTTCGAAACTTTTCAAATCCTGTCATATTTTCCGTTTAAATTGTCTCATTGTTCCTCTCTTTTTGAGAAAAAAAAAGAAAAGATAATTCTATTCAATATATCATCTAAATTTATCAAAACATTTCTACCAAAAATACTATAAATCATCTAATTGTTATAAATATTTCTTGTGAAAATTAGATGTAAATAACTAATTTGATTTGAACTTTGTATAGAAGCCCCTAAGGTCAACAGGTTTTACAACTGTTGAAGAAAGCATTTCTGGTCTATAAACGACAGTATATAGTATAACCCAATACCACCTTGATTCGTCCAGTTGTTTTCAAGCCAATAGGAATCAAACAGTCAGACACACAAATTCAGACTTCTCTATAATACTAGTTTCAATTCTGATAATTAAAAAAAAAGTTGGGAATTATAGGGCAAACTTCGATGAATACATTTTATTTGATAAAAACAGAACTTTACTGAAAAACATCCTTCAGCAAATGATTAACTATTCTGTTTTCACAGGCGTTCGTGACTCGTTCAAGAAAAAGGTGAATGATCCGAGTTAAAATTTTCCCGAGCAACTGAGTAAGCATCACCAAATTAAACCAACCGGGAACGATTTAAAATTAAGCACCCAAATTGAAATGCATGAATGCAGTTTAATTTAATCGATTTGTCCAGCACATCCAGAGATCCAAGTGCCAGTTGCCTCGAATCGACGGAAGCTCCTGCTCCAGTAGGAACGTTCCCTTGATTTTGATGAGCCCAGAAAAGGGCAGAGCATACCCGAAGAAATATTTCGTTTGCTGTTTTTTTTTGGCTCTCTGCCTCTGTTCCTAAAAAATAAGGCAGTTCCTCGGCCGGTCGCATTTCATTCCTGCTCGTTCTGCTTAAATACTAACCGGAAAAAAGCTCAAGCTTACCGGGCAGACTTCTTCTCAACAGCCAGCTCAAATATACCCAATTAAAATTCAATATCATGTACCAGCAGTGTGCGAATGGGTCGTTCATTTGCTGCTCATCGAGTGATATCTTCGGCTGCAATTTACACGTCATCACTGCGCTGATGATGGCGATCATGAGGCTCATTATCGTTACGGCACGATTAGCACAAAATGATTCTTTTCTTCTTCTGGATATGGACGATCAACCTGCTTGTTCACCACATCAATTTCAAAAAGCGCCCCCCGATTCCGACTTTCATATTTCAGTCGATCAAAAAATTTTACAAACTCCGCCAATTCTGAGAGGTACTTCTTCCCTTCGACTCAGTCCAAACGGACAAATTCTTCGGTTTCGGTAGATCGTTTCAAGTCGCTCGGATTGAAACAATCATAATTGCTCTAATTAAGAGTTTTCTTCAAGAAATAATTGCTCTCTCCCTACTGCATTCGGGGAAAATAATTCTCCAAAGGCCGCTTTTCCCTCTAGCGGGTTCCGAAAACATTGCGATGTCATATTTTGCATTCCGAGTCGATCATCTTTATGAAGTTGCGAAGGAAGGCACATGATTGAAAAGAAGACATACCGTGCGGTTCGTTTGGTTCCAGACAATTCCGGAATGCCAAACATCGAAGGATGGGCTGGAATTTGAATCGAACCCTAACTTGGGAGTTGGGAAATTTTGTTCGGATAAATTCGTCGCTAAAATGGCCGGATTCGAAATCCAAATATTGATGATTCGGGAACGATTGCTGAACTTGGACAACAGTGTTTGGTCTGAGCGTGCCTATCATGGGAGAAGAATTGAAGAAGTTCTTGAGAAACGTTTGAAATTCTTAAATCTTTTGGAAAAGTTTCGATGACATAGATTTCGGAACTAAGACATAGATTTTGAATACTATGCAATTGAAGTCCGCAGCCAGAGTGATGTGTAGGTTTTTAAGGGTTAGGGAGGTCTAGAAAATGGGTTTGTTTCTGTGTCAACTCCTTGGGGACTTAATTCATCCCTTGGTCTGTCATCAGGCCCCTAAAACAAATGAAGTCAAATAACGATAACGAAACGAATCGCTCTTTCTGAGACCACCCCAATGTGGGTGTGTCAAATTTGATTTCTTTTCCAATTTCAAAACGCTTGGTTTCTAAATTGTTTCCTAATGAATAATGACCTGTGTTTTTTTATCAGTTATTGAAGATGAGATAAAGGTATGCGAAGTTTTGTATGGAAAAACTCTTCTTGGATAGTTGCTTCCTATGCAATGAGAACAGGTATTCGAATTTATTTTTAGCTAATTAGAAAACTCTATGGTTACAATTTTGCTCCCGACCACAAAGCGATTGAAATTTAAAAATATAGATTACAACCACCAGAGTAGCAGGGAAGTCTTTTTAGTTGAAAGAATCTAGCAACACTGCCAGGGCAAAGGAGCTTTTTTTTAAAAAAAGAAATATTGTTTTAACTAGAGCTGAACGATTTGAAATATTTGGCCAACGATCGAATACCGTACAACAATTTTATTTATTGCGCACAGCCCCATTTGTTCATACCATAAACATGTAGAATGAACACCCTCTGTGATTCCCGCCCGTCTGAAATTTAAAAAAAACTTTTTGTATGTTTATAAATCCTCATTCAAGACAGTATAATAAACAATTCCGATTTTCTTCACCATGAATTCAACAAAATATCCAACAGCTTACATTGGAAACATTTGAAAAAGATAACATGCATTTTGTAACATCAGTTACAGTAGTGCTTTTAAATGTCTCTTTTCTACTCCCCAACTTAACGACCATAGCATTTTTATTTTATTTTAAAATTAACTTCAAATAACCTTAGAAATTTTTAGAAACACCCCATCGTATTTTCAAATGATTTGTAATGAATGCGTGTTTTCAAGTTTTACTTTGATCGAAGACAACGCGGAGTTATGTGTCTGTTGAAAAATGTAAGAGCTTAAAATTATTTTTCTTGATATTCCACACCTGAATGAGTTTACCAAAGGAATAGTTTTAATTAAGACCAGACAGATCATATCAAATCGTCAAAAATGGGTAGAGAACTTGATTACAATTACAGAAAGATATTTTGTCAAGTTTAAAACCAGCTTTTTATCAGGAACAATGATATTTTAGACATAGAGTATGAACATATTTTCTTTAAAGTCATTCAAACATCCTAACCACTTAATCGCCTTGGTCTTTTCTATACCAAATTTTATTCGAAGACAATTGTTATTCATTTTAAAAACATAAAATTAAACTGAGTTACCATGGCACAATGATCATTGTAACCAAGTCTTATTTCTTTCGAATAATCAACATGACCTGACTGGATGTGCTTGGCAACACTTTTCAAATAATGTATAGGTATCATGGCCGTAGGAACGGGGGGAGGGGGGGGGGTGGGGTTTGGGGGTTAAACCCCCCCATGAGGATCCAAAACAGCATGCGAAAGATTCTACTCTCCATTAAAAATTTCAAATTTCGAACGAACCAAATTATGATAATAGAGTAAAGTTAATCAACAGTAACAATCTAGACTCAAAACTAATGCAAAAACCTCGAAACCCCAACCAAGTCCTAAATTAAGTTATGAAGCCCTACTTTTTTGTAACAATTCCTTTTTTTTTATTAATTTCAAGTAAGGATAAATGTTTTCAATTTTCTGGGAAATGGTTATTCTGGCGAAAAAATTTCTGGTAAATGGTTCATTCTGGTGAAAAAATTTCGGGGAAATGGTACATTCTGGCGAAAATTTTTCTTGGGAATGGTTCGTCTGGGGAAAAAAATTGTGGGGAATGGTTCTTTCTGGCGATTTTTCATTCTGGGCAATGGTTTTCGGGTAAATGGAGTACAACCCTCGAATAATCATGAGAAATTAGAAATGAAAAGCTGCTTTGAAATCCTGGTTCAAATTTGGTTTTGCATTTCATATCAAATTTGAATCATGTTTTTCGAGATGATATGCATTTTTTATATTTTGATAATAATTTTCCGAGTATGAAACAGAGAAAATTTTTTTAATATTCAAATTCGAAATTCTTGAACATAGTTTATACACAAAATTAAAAAAAAATTAAGCTTCAAAATGGCAATCCAATATTTAAAAGTAAGATTCAGAGCAGGCTTTAGCACATTAATAGCTACGTGTGAACTAGTGGATACAATTATTGGGAACATCGACTCTAAAAATTTGGTAGGAGCTTTGTTTTTAGATCTAAAGAAAGCGTTTGATACACTAAATCACGACATCCTGTTGTAGAAACTAGACTCCTATGGGATACGCGGAATCGCGAATGATGTAATTCGCAGCTACCTAACAGGTAGGAAACAATATGTTTCCATTGATAAGACATATAGTTCGTTACAAAACATAGATACGGGAGTTCCCCAAGGGAGTAATATTAGACCATTGCTGTTTCTACTTTATGTAAACGACATCCAAAAACTTCCTCTACATGGCGTTTCGAGACTTTTTGCTGATGATACAGCACTTTTTTTTCCAGGAAAATGTCCAAGAAACATTGTCAAACAAATCGAAGACGATCTTAGGGTCCTTTTGAAGTATTTCAATGCGAATCTCCTCACCTTAAACTATCCAAAGACTAAATATATGATTTTACATTCCTCTCGTAAAATCGTACCTTTTCACGATGATCCAGTAGTCGATAGATATGTAATCGAAAAAGTCTCAAATTTCAAATACCTTGGACTTTTGATAGATGAAACCTTATCTTGGAAAAACCATAATACGTATTTAGAAAGTAAGGTCTCATCACTTTGCGGAATCCTCTGGAGAATCAAACAATTTGTACCGAGTCATATTCTATTAAGATTTTACTATGGCTTCATTCATTCTATATTTAATTATCTTATTTCTTTATGGGGACGAGCATCTATTTCTCTACGTGCACGCCTTCAAACATTGCAAAATCGTTGCTTGAAAATCATTTTTGGACTTCCTTTACTATTTTCAACAAACCAGCTTTATTCTAATTTATCGCATAATATTCTACCACTAAATAAAATGTGTGATCTGCAAACCCTATTATTTGTTTTTGATAGTTTACATTCAGAAACGAACAGAAATATTAGCTTTACCATCGGAGAACGATTGCAAAACACTCGTCAATCACGTCACCTTCAACGCTGTATTTCAACAACAACTCTAGGTCAATGTAGAATATCGTTTATTGGACCTACTAAATACAATACATTGCCAAACCATATAAAAAATATAAACAATCGACTTGCCTTCAAATCCAAATTAATACTCTATCTCAAAGAAACTCAAGTTTGATAACCATCAACCATCATATTAGTATTTGTTATTTTTATTTTTTTTTTGTTTTTACCTTTATCTATTTATAAGACAGCCTTAGTTTAATTTAGTATAACCTTTTTTAACTTTTTTAATCTAGTAAATATTTGTTTTGTTGTGGATCTCTTAAAAGGATATTTCATCCACTGAGATTCACATGTAACGTTATTATCGTATTTATTCTCGTCCATTCTCTCGCAACTAGTTTAAAAACAATCATTGGTTCCCAGCATGAGTAGAGTTTTGTTCGCGTTTGTTATTGTTTTTGTTATTTTTGTTATTGTTATTGTGCTGTCGACATGGTGGGAACAGAAGCGTCCATTTCCAGGGATCTCAAATGAGTTTTTTGGTGTAGGGGAGTGTGGCGGGCAACTTAAAGGTAAAAAAAAAAAAGATTCAGACCTTTGTAAATTCATATTTTAATTGTGATTCACAATGCAGATTGAAAATAAATAATTAAAATAGTGAATTTAGATTAAACCTGAACTTAAGAATTTAAATAATTGATTCATTAATAACGGCTCTATAGCTTGGCTCATAAAATTCTAATCTGGAATAAAATTCGGAAATCGTATTTTTGTACATTTCAGAAATCGTATAGAAATTCGGATACAAATTCCAAGCGCAACTTTTGAACTCAGGTTCAGAATTCAGATTCAGAATGCAGATTCAAAATACAGAAAAAGGTTAAGCTTGTAAATGAATTTTACAATCTACATAAATTGTTGAGCAATGCAAGAGATCATGAACATAACAAAATTTTCTCTAAAAAAATGCGTTTTTTATAATTTTTTCTTTCATAAAGTCACTAATATCAACAATACTGTTGATCATACGCAAAAACAGTGTTCAGATGATCGATAGAAAATTTATTCACTTTCAATATGCAAAAGAGGGATTTCAAATTACTGTTATGCCGTCCGAGATATTTTCATCGAAGTACAAGAACTTTTTTAATTTTTCCAAAATTTCATATTTGGAGCATAACTCAAAAACGGTCCTACTGAGATTTTTTTGAATTTCATTTTTGGATTCAGCGCCCGATTTTACATTAAAAACGACCTTCAGTTTACTGAGTTCAAAAATGCTGTTAACTAGTGTTATCGGTGTTTCTCGTCAAAGATTTTTTTGCGGTCCTTAATGTGTTAAGATTGCTTGTCAATTCAATTTCTAGATATCAATTTTCTTTACTTTCTCTAGTTTGTAAACACAATTCAGCTGAAAATCATAAATCAAAGGTAAAATTTTAGTTTATTGTTTATCCTCAAAACTCAAATAAAAAAAAATCATCTACAGGATTTTCATTATGGAATTGATTTTTTATGAAAATTAATTACTGTTAAAAAAAATTTTCGCTTAAAAAAATCTGCGAAAAATTCTATATCTTTCCAGCGAATTGTTCAACATTATTTATACATTAAAGACACCAAAATTTGTCATTTTATGTTTCAGAAACCAATAAATAAAATACTGTGTTGTGTTACATTTTGTAGATTGAGGTTTCGTTTTAAGTTTGAAAAAATTTGAATTATGCGGCAAGCGAAAAAACGAAATATCTCGAAGTGGGTATTGCAGTTTTTTTAAAGCCAAATTTCATTCTAAAAACATTGATTTGGTTCAAGTTAGCATCAATAAAATTTGATCCGAAAATCTGATGATGTTTATCGCTTACTTTTTTGTTGAAAATTTCATTTATTTTCATCAAAGTTTAAAATCTTTGAATTTGAAAAATAGTTTGGAAGATTGGGCTTGTTTGATTTGAGTATAGAATAATTTTTTTAGAAATGAAAGACTCTCCTCAAAAAGGTTATTTTATGCCGAAATCAACTATGTTTGATCTACCAGACTCTTAAACTATTCAAAGATTTTAACCATCGATGAAAGCGAATTCAGCCCACCTTTTAGGTTTAGGACCAATTTTCTAAAGTTACAATTTAATACGAAAACTTTCAAGTACTTAAAAATCAATAACCATATAGCTACAAACATATTTCTTTTAATTTTTTTTTTGTTTTCGTGCATTGTTGGGCAAAAAATCATAGAAAAAAAATCGGTCACCAAACCTACCCCCCCCCCCCCCCCCCCATGAGTCGGTTCTTTCTACGATCCTGATAGGTATCATATTGTTAAAACTATGTTTCCTTCGGATTGGTTTCAAAAAACTTTCTTTCTAATTTATAAAATACTTTTCTACAATCATTTTTTCATTAAATCGTCATATTTGATTTTTTTTCCACAAAAATTCATGAATTTTAAATCCATTTTTCATACATGTTTTATCTCTAAATTTTCAACTCATTTTTTTTATAGCAGCGGCAAGGGAACTTTTTGAACCATTAGGTACTCTAACACATTTTTTTATAGATTGATATTACGCCATGACGAAGAGCGAAAGAAATCAATATTGAAAACATTCTCCTTAACGTTTTGGAAACATTAAGTGGAATAGCCTTGTTTGCACAAATATGTTGATTAAAAACCTTAAAAAACGATAGATTTGGTTTAATCACAACATTAATACGTGCTCCCAGGGCCGTAGGAGCAACTCTCTCAAGGCGTTTTGATGGCTTATTTTTTCTACAATGTTTCTGCATAAACAATTTATGCAAGGCCGTTTTAAGGGGGGCAATAGGAGCAACTCCCCCAGCTTTCTCAGCTCAGGTTCGAGGAAAGAAAGTTTAACATTACTTTACTCATACTGCTTTTGTTCTAGGAACCTAGAAATGAGAGTAAGAACTAGAAAATATAAATTAAAACGAAAAGTTAACCAGCTAAGGCACCTCAACCCCCGGGAAATAGTATCTCGAATAGTTTATTTTAATAATGATTAAGTTACAATCAACAAGAAAGTTAGCAAAAACACCTCAATTTTTTTTTCAAACAAAACACGTAAGAAGCGTTCAAATCGTTTTTAATACTCTCAAAAAACCATTTAGCCAAAGCTTAGCTTTTAGTATTTTCACTTATGTAAATAAATAAAGCAAAATACAGACAAGGGATAAAAACATGATAGGGTCGAATTCCCAGACAAATAAACAAACAAAACCAGCAGAATATGGCCTTGAATTTACAATATATATTCTGAACATAGGCTAGAACGTAGTTTGCTTTATTTATCGAGTTAACTTTGAAAACCCGGACATGTTTGAATAAATCCGGGGAATGTGGAATATTTACCCTACAATATATAATGTTAAGGTTCCCAGAATTTTTTCCACTCCCATCCGGCCTAGCAATTCTGGGCATTTTTTCAAAAAAAACCTGGCAAAATCCGGGCCAGGATTTCAATTTTTAAAATCCAAAAATCGGGCAAAAACCGGGCAAAATTTAGGTGTTATTATATATAAAAGCAAAGAAAAAATGCAAAAAAAATGAAATCAATATTTTATTAACGTAATTGCAGACTTCCAAAAACTTTTTGGAACACTTAAATATTTAAAGGTTTATAAAAGTTTTTTTTTTTTTGTTTCGATTATAGTCGTTTTACCATCTGTATGGCATTCGCGACTTTATCAACGGTGCAGTTGGCGGATCGTTATTGAAAAACTTATCCGGTACAACTGTGTTCGATGTTTGCTCTTGGGCTCGAACTCGCGGACATCGGCTCAGGAGACAACAGACTTGCCAACTGAGCTATATCACATGCCCCCATTTATAAAAGTAAATCAGCGAAATTATTTGAAACAACCGTTGAAAATTTGCATACGGTTTATTGATTTTGCTGAAACTTACTCAAAAACTTTGATTTTTTTTTGGTTTGTTTGTGAAAATTGTGAAAAATTCCGGGCAAAATCCGGACTTTTTTTCACGATATCCGGGCAACCGGGCCGGACCGGACTTTTTCGAAATTTTGCATCAAATATCCGGGCAAACCCGGATAAAACCGGGCAATCTGGCAAGCTTATATAATGTACATTATCTCTTAAAAACTCAAAAATTATCATATTTGAGAAGTCTCAGTGAATAAAACGTTATGTTTTGAATACGAGCCATTTTTTATTTAGAAGTACATTTATTTAAAAACTATTCCTACTGAAGTAAACATCCTGAACTCAGCATATCATTTTCAAATTGACTATTTTTAAATCATTTTCACCATAAAAATATTGACATAGGTTGAATTGCAAATTTTCTATGAGTGATTCTATAAACCTGAATATTTCTTTGTTTTTCATCGTATCCCCTTTCAGTTTTCATTATAGAAATTTAATTAATTGAGATTTTCAATTCTGTTGTTTATTGAGTTTCATGATTTCTCGGAAAACTCGAGGTCTTTGTTTAAAGTATTGGACTGCAATTAAGATATGAAAATAAAATAAACATGTTTCATAAAATTTAAAATATTAATGATAAATAAAGCAATTCCTGCTTTCGCCCTGATTGCAACTTTGATTCTTAAATTTATATTTGAACTTCAATAGTAATTTCATTGTCAAATCTTGATTTAAATTTTTAAGAGAAATTGAAATATTATTCTGAATAAAATTTGATTTAAAATTTTAAATTTTACTCTCGATCTCTTACACATCTCCATGGAATTTGAATTTAATTCTTTTCTTTTAATCTTTAATTTCGGATTCTAAGTCTCAATTTAATCTTACCACCCAATTATCAAAACGGCGAATATCCTTTCTGCTTTCGATTAAAAACACAAACCATACGATCAATGGTGGAATGTTAAACATGTTAATATTTCTAAAACAGAGAATTCATGATGCTGATTGAGTTATTGAGAAAATTACGAAAAGAAATTTTGCATTGGACAGATGATATAAAACTTTTCATTTTCGATTAGGTTAACGGCCTGGCCAAAATGAATAGTTTGACAACAGTAAAATACTGAACTGATTCTCAGTTCCTTTGTATCTTTATAATAGTATTTGTTCTATCGGACGACATATGAAAAAAAATCTTAGGGTTCTCCGCGAAAAATTGCCTTGGGCCGCCATGATGACTTAATCAGGCCGTGAATTCGGCATAATAAAAACTGAAACTAATATAATTTAGGTAATGGTATGTTGTTTCAAATCATAGCCTGAAAAAATCCCCAAATTCTGTGAATTTCTTAGCCAAATTTGTAATATGAAGTCCAAAGCCAGAAACATTCATGTTGAAATGATATTGTAATTGTCATTGTATTTTCTTTAATCATTAAGTATTTTATGTTACGTGCTGAAACTACCAAACTCTTCAGCAGAATAAAAAATTTCAACAACTTACTCTGGATGATTAAAATTTATATTGAAACAATTAAAGTTTTTGTCGCTCAAATCTGATTTATTTTCTTTTTTCCAAAAGTGATTTAAGTTTGAAGCTTTGTTTGAAAAAATTCTGCATGTTAAACAACAACAAAATCTATATTATCAGCAGATTTTTTAACAACATAGGAACAACATTGGTGACAAAAGAACAAATTGATATTTATTCCGGCCTTAAGGCTATATGAAAATCATTTACTAAATGCAATCCGACAGTGAAGAAAAAAGTTGTTATGAAACTAGTATTTTTTGCTCCTCTCGGGCAAAATACCTAAAAATATTTTCTCTGAAAAATTGCGTTCATTTACATAATTTTTTCAATCATAAATTCATTAGTATCAACAATACTGTTATTCATATGAAAACATTTTGTTCATGTGATAGATAGCAAATTTACTTTAAAATTTATGTTTTTTTTTTTTAATTCGTTTATTTGAAACGGCTCGGACCTTTGAGTTTTAAAGAGCCAATTTCTTTTTGCTTTTTATAATTGGTAAAATTTATGTTATGCAGTCCGGGAAATTTAAATCTAAGAAAAAAATTTTTTTTTTTTTTTTTGCAAATTTTTATTTGGAGCATAGCTTAAAAACCATTCTACTGATAATTTTTCGCTTTCAATTTCCGGATTCAGCGACCGAGTTTACATGGAAAATATAGGTCGGTCAATAATGTTCACTGTTAAAACAAAAATGTGAACTAGTGTTATGATTGAAAATAAGAATATAAACCTATTGTATTTTGTAAACCAACCTTTAAAAAAATCACTGAATTTTAGCACAATATTCATCTATCCGATAGTTGTTATTCATGTTTATCAACTTTTCCTGAAATTCTGAAACAAAGTTATGCACTTCTCTATTTAAGAGCTAGAATTATGGCTTCTAAGTCCCCGAAAGACGACCGAAAACGCCGCCTCGGGATTTGTTAGAACACGTTCAAATGTTTACTTCTTGCAGCAGCCAGAAAACCGCCACAGCATCAAACGAACGTGGCAGTTAAAATGATTAACCCTAATTCCCAAACAAGCCATTCATAATTTTATTTTATACCCCACCTCATTTTATGGTCATCTCTCACTTCAAATCTGGAAAGAATTTTTATTTGTATTCCCCCTTTGCCTGGTCCATTGCTTTTCCTCGTCTCGTGCTTCGCTAAAAAATCGTCATTGTCATCGTCATCACACTGTCATTGGAGAGTGAGGAGAGGTAAAAAAAACACATCACGAATTGATCGCGATCAGAAAAATCGAACAAAAACCATCTTCCTGCATGTCTCGGTATTTAGCATGGATGAATATGGCTGCGGGAGGAGGAAGGTGAGGAAGGTATCACGACGACGAAGTCGAAGACGACGGCTAAGAAAGAGCGGATCGAATAAAAAAAAACACAAGCTTCAATATATGAAGTTTTGGCCGCCGACACTCTAAACCGATATCATTTTATGGCCGTCAATATTTTAATAACAACAATAATATCGGGAATCGCCATTTTGTCGTCGAATAAAATTACAAACGAGCTGCCACACGTTTCAGAGGCAGCGCTTGGGCTTAACTCGCCCGCTTCGACATCCCCCCTCACTATCTCTAATTCATCCCCCCTTTCCCTCGTCCCTTTTGGAGACCATTCAAGGGGAAAAGTGTTGTGTGGGGGATCAACGATGATTCCTCCTATTTTGCGGCAATCTTTGGCACCTCGGACACCCAAAATAAGAAGCAACGACCACGACGAACAGGTTGTGTTGTGGTATCGTCATTCAGCTAGGAAATTATAGCTGAACAATACCGCACTTTTGAGCCAAGCATAATATCTTCTTTTGAATGTGATAAAGACATGAAAAGGATCGATTCTTTCCAAATAACTGAACCAAGCCTGTGAGTAAAGGTGTGAAGGTTATTGTCGTTCAAACTTCTGCGAGATTTTGAAAACAAAAATCAAACAAATAAAATTTAATATAAGAAATCAAATAAACATACAGTCCCCCCACAATCATGGGTCACACACAATTATTAGTCACCGATCATTAGAACTGCTGATATCTACTAAACCAAAAGAAATTATATCAAATTATTATTTTTAGTCAATCGACAATATCATAAAAAAGCATTAAAAATATTATTTGTGCGTTTTATAACAGTAAAATTGCTGTTTGAATACTTTTTATCAAAGGTGAACTTTAAGCTGTGGAACTATCGCATAAAATTCCAATGTTATAAGGTTGACATCTTAAACCGTTAAGCCCCTTATGCGGGTATTTCAAAGATTCCAACCAAATGAATTGGTCCCATATAAGCACAAAAGAAGAGTTTACATTTTCCAAATAAAACTGAGCGAATGAAATGCGAAAATTCAATAATATTTAGCAAAATAAAAGTGACCCATAATTGTTACAGAATCCACCAAGTTTTACACAATCATGGGTCACTTTTTCGCAAGCGAAACAAAACATTTCTTGGTTGCTAGCTCAACCCAATTGCCCCTTGAACGTATACTAGTGAAGAATGCCCCTGAATGTTTGCCAGAAACTTGTTGATTTTCATGTTGATATTCGGGTGTTGCCATGGACTTCTATGTGACTAATAATTGTGGGCAATATGACTAATAATTGTTACAAGCTTCAACCTTGACCCATAATTGTGGTTTTGAAAAACGTTGATTGATTCGGTAAATTATTTTATTTTTCAACAAAATTGGAAACAAAATCATGTTTGAAATCAAAGAGGGAATATTTAATGACTGAAATCCATGCAAAGCTTGATGTTTGGTCCACTAACACCCGAATGAACGAACATTTTGTGGTGAAATGATACGTTAAGTGACTAATGATTGTGGGGGGACTGTACCTTACTGATTTTTATTTTACAAATTAAGAAATCACAAACCCGTATTAATAATTTTTACTGGTAGGGGAGGAGCGGGCTATATGCGCCTATTAAGAAGAATACTGATTTTCTCAAATATTGCATCGAATATGTGTTCAAAAAGTACATACACATAAGCAGGCATCTGTTTTCTACACATTGGAGTAATTTTCATGTTGAAATCTCCTTCAGTTTTTGAGAAATCGATTTTATTATAACTGTTGTCAAAATTGGCGAACCTTAAACCGTGCGGGCTAAATGCGCCTATTTATGTTTTAGGCAAAATTTCTGTTATTTTGACAATATTTCCGTATATTTTTATTGGAAATGCTAGAAACTGATAACCTTCATACGACAAAGCTGAAGTTTTATAAAAATTAATTTCTTCTATTATTTTAAAGAATAAAACAGAAGTTAGGGTTGCCATATTATGGAGGCAATTCATCCATAAGAAAAACTTTATCAAATCTGTTTTGAGATCTTCAATTCTCTCTAGAGGTGTTAATAAGAGCTTGAACTCGAAGTTTTAATGATAAAAATCATATATTTATTCTATTTAACCTGTTATTTAAGGGTAGTGGCATTTTACAAACATGATGGGGGCATACAAAAACACTCTCTTATTCCAATTTCCAATCATTATGAAACCACTATAACAGCTTAAATTTGTTTTACTTCTAAGGTTCATTTGAATAAGAAACAAAAACCACCAAATTTTTTGTTTTGAGCTTCTTTACGTATAATTTTTAAAAGTCAATATTTTACATCAAAAGGTATCAAAACCTTGTTTTAATTTTTAAATTTTTTTGAGTTGGTTTATTCATAAAATTCTTGATTGCCTTATGTTCAAAGCATATTACCCTCAAAATGCATTGATAAGATATGCTGTCTTGTTAGCCATTTCGTCAAACGGCCGTAGGGTCATTTAACCCGATAGGCCCATTTAGGAAACCTTTCCCCTACCTTCAACAGATCAGCTCAAAGCATCCCAAAGTAATCACGAGGCGATAACAGGATAATGCGATAATTATGGTGGACACCTCGGAGCACGATCAAACTTGAAAACGCCACTTTATCTGACCCACCAACCATTATTAAGTTTATCCGGAACACACCCTAAATAATTTCTTCTCTTTGATCGTGAAAGCAAAAATCCTCTTTAGTTTCATAAACGTAGGTTTGCTGATGAAAAAAATCTCGGTAGCAGGTTTCTTATGATTCTCGAATGTGTGCCATTTGGACCAGGATGCTGCTGGATGAGGCAGTTGTTGGTTCTGATGAGACTAGCGCTTTTGATTCATCTTTTGCACGGTTGCGAGGTCTCGAAATGAGATCCAGTTGTTCATTGATTCGGTCAGAAGCAGTAGCAGCAACATTTAATGTGTGCGCCAAGCATGTCGATAATTATAGGGATGAAGCGTTGTTTTAAGCTGAACTAACTGGAAGTTGCGATTAATCATGAATTAGGGTGCACTTCAAAGTTTCAATTTTCTTGCCGATGCGTAGTCGTTGTTTGCGCGGAAACGATTCATTGGTGTTCGTTATAAAAGGTGTGACCTTAAACTTCTTAAGTAATCTGTTTTTGACAAATAAAGTTATGATCATTTAGTATCCGGACACTTTGTTTCGGTGATAGCTACGTTACTAGAGCTCGGATATACACAAATTTAGCAGCGTTGTGTTCGTTATAATAAAGACTGTCTTGCATAATAATTCCAGATTTTTTAATCTACGTGTGTTTGAGATATTTACTATGCAAAAAGACATGATAAAAGAAATTTTGCACAATCGCCTTGGAAACTTTTCATTGTCCATTTGAAAACTCATGAACTGTTGATTTTTTCTGAAACTTTCCCAAATGTTCAAGAAGTAAAAGAAGCCACTCTAGGATGCTCATGAAGTTCAAACCAAGCATCGTAGTGAAACCGTTGATCTCAACTATGGTGAAAAGTCTATGGTTATTGGGGATAACTGAATGCAGACCCCTAAACTATGCAGTAAATCAGTTTCTGGCAGGTAAAAAGTGTTGCCTGACTTGTAGACACCAAGCTAATAATTTATATTGAGCAATTCCATAGATCGCAATCTGTGCATCCGAGATTTACGCAATATGCCAGATGTGTTCTGATGGACAAAAAAAATTATGTTAAAACCGAATTCAGGAGGTCCAATTCTTCGAGATGCCTACTTATGACAAGGTTCCAACCAGATTCCAATTGGTTTTCCAGGTGAGTTTGTGTAAAATATCATGATTTTGCAAAGGTTTTTGTTGATACTTAAGGTTTTCGGTGCCACTCCGTCTGCGAAACCAAAACAGTTTGTTTTGGTTCCGCATGCTTTGAGTCAATTCGCAATTGAAACAATAGCGGTGATGATTGATGATGACAGCTGATGATGGTAAACACGTTACAAATGTTTACATCATCATCAAACTGTGAAGCCAAACAACTCAATTTAGGTTCGTGATAGCTCACCAGTGTTGCCAGATATTCTGAGTGGTTAGCTCAAAATTTCACACGAAAATGAGAAAACTAATAAGTGAGGATATCACTTCAGTGAATAATGTAAATAGCTATCGCTTATATTATAAGTAGTTATTTAAGGACTTGACGAACGAAACGAATAAAGATAAACTCTATTCCACCACTGAAACCTGCGTTTTCAACAGGTTATGGGCCCAGATACGTCTGGATTGGAAATTTTCGAGTTAGTTAGAGAGGGGTACTCTCAAGTATTTAACTTGCGGTTAGCAAGTGGAGCAGGCATTAGCCAGAGGACCACCAAGAAGAGGGCCACCAGCCAGAAGGACCAGCCTGAGCCGAGACGACCCAGCCCAGAGGGACCAGCCAGAGAACCACCAGGCAGCGAGATGTACCAGGCCAGTCAGGAGGTATCGCCAGAGGTCGAGCCCGGGAAGGTTCGCGGATTGAGAGGGTTACTCTCGATGCCGTCAAGAGCCACGCTGCGGTTAGCATGCGTGAGCTCACGTCCGACGGCCGGGGGGAGTCTCTGGATCCGCAACCGGGCAGCGCGAAGGTTCGAAGGTCAACCTGGAGGAACACCCTGGAGGAGTTGGTTGGAGCTGCTAGCCGAGAGGGTTACTCTCGTGCTCTGGCTGTGCGCTGCTGTTAGCATGCTTGAGCACAGCTGGAAGCAATTTCTGGACTCCTGGAGGAGTCTTTGGGCTATGGTTAGTTGCCAGCGACTTTTACCACTCCATGCTGCTGAATCTTAAGGTTTCTCGAAATCATCGGGAAACGGCGTTGATGGCCAAGAGAGGTTGTTCTTCTGGGGTTACCAGAAAACAGCCTGCTAGAAGGTCCCACCGCTCACAAGCTGAGGTTATCAGCCACCAGAATCAACGTAAAGTTCGATTTGTCATCAATTCTAGTGCCACTCAACACATGGTGCGAGATCAGAGCCTGTTGGTTGATGTCAAGACTCTGGAAGAGCCATAAGTCATCAACACAGCTAAGACTGGCGAGTGTTTGAGAGCCAAGCGAACTGGAACTATGCATCTGAGCAGTGTAATTGGAAAGTCCATTGTTCCAATTATACTGTACAATGTACTTGTGATTCCAGAACTTGACGAAACCCTACTTTCGGTCAGAAAGTGCACCGAGAACGGAAAAAGGGTTACTTTTCTCGGAAAGCAAGTCCAGTTTGAGTATTCAGGGGAGGTTTTCGCCCAAGAAAAACTCCTGAATGACTTATACTGCTTGGATTTGTTTTGGAGCCCTAAATCCAGGCGGAAAGCCTTGCTTGGAAGTCAGCCAGCAGTCAAACAATGGCATATGCGTCTTGGACATCTTGGCGTTGGAGCATTGCAGCGAATGGTCCGTGACAATATGGTAGAGGGTTTCTGCCATATTCCAGCCAAGGTGGAGAAACAAGCTGTCTGCGAAAGTTGTATGGCAGTTAGACAAGCAGCCAACAGTTTCCACAACGTCGAGTTGCCTTCATGACTGTCTATCTGCTCAAACACAAGAGCGAGGTGTTCGAGCGTTTCAAGCAGTACGAGGCTATGGCAACTGCACACTTCGGTCAGAAGTTGTGCAAGCTGCGATGCGACAACGGGCGTGAATACGTTAGTAACGAGTTTCACACATTGTTCTGAGAAAGGAGACATTGTTCTGAGAAAGGAGTTCAGATGATATTCACGGTCCCGTATACTCCGCAGCAGAACGGCGTTAGTGAGCGAGCGAATCGTACACTGATGGAGAAGGCCAGAGCGATGATCCATGGTAGCGGATTGTCGAAGACGATGTGGGGCGAAGCTGTTTTGTGCGCTGCGTACCTCACAAACAGATCACCACCAAGAGATCTTGTGGTCAACAAGACTCCTTTCGAGATGTGGTACGGTCGGAGGCCAAACCTGAGCAACCTGCGCATTTTCGATTGTCCAGCGTACGCACAGGTTCCCAAGGAAAAGCGGCAGAAGCTTGATCCGAAATCGAAACGTCTGGTATTCGTGGGTTACGCGAATAACGGATATCGGCTTTGGAATGGTTCGAGCCGATCCATCGAGATTCACCGGAACGTGGTCTTCGACGAAATCAGCGTTTTGGAGCCAGTGCGTGGCGGTGCTGCGCCAGAGGAGGGCATCGAGAAGCCTGTCGAAGAACCACCAGAGACCATCACATTTGAGCGGTTAGCTGATGTGTATGAGCCAGAACAACAGCCCACATCCGAGCAGCCCATCGAAGTGCGTACACCTGAAAACACATTCGAGCGGTCAGCCGATGTGCCAACAACAGAAAACACATCTGAGCGGTTAGCCGATGTGCCTGCTGATCCCGATCATACTGTGGTTAACAGTGTGGTTGTTGACGATCATGGCGAGAGCGACTACGAGAGCAGCGTGGAATTCCCGGACGATGACGATGATGACCAAGATTCCGTCACTCGTGAACCGGCCCTGAGACGAAGTCAGCGAACAAGAGGGACTACACAGCGTTACGTGGCTAACGTAGCTCGCGAAATCAATATGAGGCAAAAAGGTAAATTTCACTTATGAGTTTCCAAAAACGATCTAGTATAAATTAAGAGGATCGAAAAGGAAAATCACTTCATCCATTAACAAAACTTTAATTTTTTAAACGTCTCTTTATTAATTTTCTTCGAAGTTTGACAGAAGTTTGTTAACGCTGAAAAGTCGTTTTTGAAAATAAATAGGTGTTTCTGGAATAAGAAATAGGAGAATTAGTTTTTTTTAACACATATTAACCTTATTATAAAAATTTTTATCACTGCCTCACGGATAGAAATAGCAGTTTCCATAATCTAGGAGCATGGGAGGTGTAGGAAATCTTGATAGCACCATTCCCCAAAATAGATCCTGCTCCCCTGCATTTCCCCTGCTATCACAGCCCTTTCCTTGGATATTTAAATATTGATTCGAAGATGAATAGACGGTAGTTGGTGATATTTTTGATTTTTTTTTTAAACATAAGTCTTTGAAACGTATAAGGACAAAAGGTTGTTGATTGGTCCTAGAATGTATCCTTCTAACAATCCTTCCTTCATTCCTCATTGATTACTAGAACGTGGCCAGCACCGTTATTGATCATTTTCAAAGTGAGAGCATGAGTTTTGTGCATTGTGAATGAACTGCTTATCCCAAGCACCATTTTTTTGGCTGCACAAAACTCATGGCCTCGATCAATCAAGGAGTAGTAACCATGGGTGAGGTAGCACTTTTTTGCTAAGCCACGCTGGCAACCATGAAATTTGCAGTGCGTGAGTTGAGCAAAGCCTAATCCAATATATATTCTGAAGGTTTAAATGAATTATCTTATCTAAGCACTTCAAGTTCAATGATTGAATGTGGATATGAGTAGGCAATAGACTGCCCCAAATTTGTATGAGAAATTTCAAGCTTGTGAAATAATATGCGTTGCAGGCTTAAATTGATCCTAGGCCTAGTACAAGACCTCATGCCAAATTTGGGTCAGATCGGATGAAGTTTAAAAACTCTTTTGTCTTGACTTGAATCGGAATGTAGTCTTCGGATAAAATATTCGTAATAGTTTAGGCTTAAAGAAAAACAGTTTCAAAAGAAATCGGCCGAAGGGGACCAAATTTATTCGTGAAAAACTGAATTTTCGTGTTCTTCCCGAACAAAATGTCCCAAAATCCCATACAAACTTTATGCTCTTAGAGCGACCCCTTCCCGTGATCCGATCTGCCCCAAACTTGGCATGAGACCTTGTTCTAAGGCTAGGATCAATTTAAGCCTGCAGCGCTTACCTTTTTTGAATGTTGGGTTATATGGGGCACTCTAGTAGTCAACCAAGCTAAGCTAAGCTTAATAGATAAATTTTTACTAAATTCTATTCTAACCGCTAAAGTACTACAAATTTTTGAACATTAAAGACACATAACTGCAATGATATAAAATCCATGTGAAGCACATCTCTCAGATTTAAGTTTTTTTTTCTCAGATTTAAGCTGTTTTCCTCAGATTTAAGCTTTTTTCCTTAGATTTGAATTTTTATCTGCTATGCTCTCAAGGCAAAAAAGCTTAAATCTGAGGATAAAAAGTCTAAAAACAAGATTCACAACACTTAACTAAAAGGTGTTGGTCCATCGTACATAGACTAATCCTGTGTCATACCAACACAGATCCCGGCAACGTTATACAATCCGTGTTGAGCAGATGTCTCAGCTTTAAGCTTTTTTGTCAGATTTAAGCTTTTTCCTTAGATTTAAGCTTTCATCTCCTATGCTCTCAAGGCAAAAAAACTTAAATCTGAGGAAAAAAAAACTCAAAAACGAGATTCACCAGCACTTATTTAAAAGATGTTGGCCACACGATACATTGACAATTCCTGCATCGTTGCCGCCCCCTGGGATCTGAAAAGATCCCGGCAACGTTACACGATCTGACAAAAAAAAGCTTCAATCTGAGAGATGTGCTCCACATCGATTGTACAACGTTGCCGGGATCTGGATCTGTACTAACATCTTTTAACTAAGTGTTGGTAAATCTCGTTTTAAAGCTTTTTTTCCTCAGATTTAGGCTTTTTTTTGTCTCGAGAGCATTTGAGATAAAAGCTTAAATCTTAACCCTCATCCGCATTAGGATGTCATTTTGACACCATTGCAAGTTTGAAGGCTTGTAACTTTTTTCAGAAGCTTCAAAATACAAAAAAAAATTCGGGGACCCTAAATGAATTCAAAAGTTCTTCAATATTGCATCTTTACTTTTTTTATGGACGAACCCTGGAAGCCTGGACAAAAAAAACTCCCTTTTCCGACTTTTGGTGTCATTTTGACACCACAAAAGTAAAATCTATTTAAGTCGTTTGAATTATTATGAACTTCATATAAAACTTATATCAATAGAAACCTTGTAATGTCAGTAAAATATGTTTAGAACATTATATACAGCTAAAGATACAAGTTTTCTCGTTATTCAGCATGAAAGAAAAAAATCCGAAAAAACATGCCTCACGAAAACTGCTGTAGTTCATATGTTACACGTCCAAATAAATATTTGCAAATATTTTTTTGAACTTGTAATATATGAACTACAGCAGTTTTCGTGAGGCATGTTTTTTTCGGATTTTTTTTTCATGCTGAATAACAAGAAAACTAGTAGCTTTAGCTATATATAATGTTCTAAACATATTTTACTGACATTACAAGGTTTTTATTGATATAAGATTCGTTTAAATCGGTTGAACACGCCAAAAGTTATAACGATTTGAGCTTGTGGTGTCAAATTGACACTCCTAGTGCTGATTAGGGTAATGAAATCTAATGCGGATGAGGGTTAAATGTATGTCGAAAATCAACACTAACTAAATACTTGAAAATATACCATGCCCCATCGAAGGCTACCGTTGCTATTCGTCACGTGGCTAATCGACGGTGATCGACATACTTGGTGATACATTTTGAACGTCGCTCCCTCAATCATTCCCGAACGTCTATCCTCGCATCATTGTTGATAATGTTCGTTATCGATAGACATCATGAATGTTTTAGAAGGAAAAATCTGAAGAAATACCAGGACAACATGTTCAAAGAAGCCGTAGCACATTCTGGACAGTGCATTGCGGTTACCTAGTCATGATTTTGTCCTTCTACACAAAGCGAAAAATAAAAAAATCATCTGATAGCCTACATATATCGCTCAAAACTGATACATATCAGTTATGATTCTAAAGTCGTCAAGGAAGGAAATCAGCATCGAGACGTTCGATAGCTGGTAGTCTGCATCCTTCTTTACCACATCATGTAGCGCAAAAGTGTTTCAAATACATAAGCGTCGTTGTCATGAATGATTGTTTGTATTATTTGGTTGAAGAAGGAAAATTTGACTGCCTTGATTTTTTGGCTCTGAATGTAGTCACGCATGGCTTAGTGAAAATGATTGATTTTCGGAACATTTGTACACAGAACAGCTATCGGAGGAGTGGAAGGAAAGGGTTATATGCCCCATCTACAAGAAGGATGACAAATTGGGCTGTGAGAGCTACACAGCAAAAATTGAATCGTTTGATTTTACATCGAAAGCGATGCAAATTATTGGACCATCGCTTAAGTCACAAATTTACATCGTTATCTAAAATTACATCAGGGCTTGTAGAATCACAAGCGCTGGAAATATTGATTGATTGTGAATTCGCATCGATCGATGTATTGGAAAAATTTAATTTGACATCGAAATCCATTTTTATTTAAACGAGATGCCGCGGTTTAATGTAGCATTTTGTTTAAAATTTATGTTCATTTGAAAGAAGACAAAGGACGGAAAACAGAAAAAAGCAATTCATAAATTTTAAAAATTCCAAATTATTGAGGACTAAACTAATTTAAAAGATCAATTAATAGTTATTGATTTGAAAAAGTTATTTGCTATGTGTTGTTACAAAGTGTGTTTCTTAATTCAAAGTCGATAAAATCGGAAATATTTTAATAAACATCATTCAGAATTCGGTTATCAAGGCTCTCAGATCTAAAATTGAATGATGTTTTTTAGGTTTTTCTTGTATGGATGGAAACTATGATAAAGTATTGTATACATAGAGTTGTGTTGTTGTTATTTTATATAGTTCTATTATTTTACATATCCACAAACTAATCCTTTGAAAATCAATTATTGAACATTCCTGTATTCATCAGTTAATAACTTAATAAAACAAATCAACGTTTAACTAAATCTTATATTTTCTTCATTCATGATTCTACATTCAAATGGCGTAGTTTATGAATTTTTTTTTTCAAAACACATTTTAGAATTTTTCATTGACTATGATAAATTAGGTTGTGTTTTATGACAAAGATTGGCCGGCCGAAATTCAAATATTCAAACAAAATGATTAATTTTTTTCAAATAGCAGAGATACGAAAATCTACTATAATATGTTATGTAGTCAATTTCAATTAATCACCAAATATATTAAATGCATATCTATTAATGTTCATCTCATTTTAAAGTATCTATTTAATCAGTTCGAGCTTATTTAGATATTTAAATTAAAGACATAATTGTGATTTTTTAATGTTATACTTCAAAAAAAAGTGTTTTTCTTAATTCATAAATTTGTGCTTCTGTCACAGTGTACAAACATTGAGGCAAACATTTACGATAATACACACAAGAAAAAGTTCTCCTTAAGAAAATTATCGTCTGATATGAGACTTCTCTTACAGCCCTATTTATCATTCATTTATGCAATAATCAGCTTGCTTCCGGCGTCAAATTGCTTCACAGATCCGATTATTGTTCTGTTCATTTAATCAACAAATTTACGCACTCATTTTTTAAAACTTTTGTTTATTCCAATCGACGACAGTATTGATTTAGTTTTTGTTTCTGCAACATGCAATTTTTAGGATCGTTCTTTCCATGTTCTGAAATTCAAATATTAGAAGATATTAGTTAATATAAAAAGAGAAACATCGAACTTACGAGTAAGAACAAAAGTTATCAGCAGGTTCCGAACAGTTAAAATGTAGCTCGTTTCTCCTTATTGTATGGTGCAGGCGATGACAGATGATGATGCTCACTTAGTAATCCAAGAATAGTAAATTACGTAGGTATTAATTCCTTGTTTATAAGCCGGATCATTGAACTGCAGTGACTGAATAGTAGCTTTATAGTTCTGGAGGATCACAAACAGTTCCATTGGTAATTTATGCTTATGATTTCGATTAAAAAGATTTTTTTTTCACTTGTGATTTTGGATTTAAGTAGGAAATAAAAGCTCGAGGAACCTAAACCAAATTACAAAAATAAATAAGGTAAACCGGGGTAAGTGGCGACGGTTTTTTGTATAGTTCAACTTTAAAAAATCATTAAAAATCAGCAGTGGATCAATTTTGATAAAATCGCATTCAATGTGATGCAGAACATGTTTTTTACAAATACTGAAGAGATGAGCTTGATAGACGAAAAGCGAAAAAAGTTATCACGTAATTTGTTATGGACTGCTGGTGTCTTCACTTACCCCGCTTTATGGGGTAAGTGGGGACGGTAGATTTTCCCTTTGATTTCTCAGGAAATTTTCAACAAATTTGTGTTTTCTTGATTGAATACGTTATTTTATTACTCGAACCGTCCAAAATTTTGAAAAAAAAGTTCATGGTAGTGATTAGTGTGTGTAATTTATGTTGCAACACACGAGATCCGATTTTATCGAAAATATATACTTATTCCAGAAAACACAAGTACTTTTCCCAACTTTTCATGATCCGAATGCTAAATAAAGCTAAAATGTATTGAATAAAGGAGAGAAATTTGAAAAAATTGTAAACATCAAGTATATTTAAAGCCGTCCCCACTTACCCCAGGTAGGGTTTGCAGACAGCATTTTAGAATTTTGAAAATAAACTCTTTTTTCTTAATTTTTAATCGTCGTTTCTTTTCCTAACTTGTTGTTTCGAATGTAAGGATTGTTTCAATTTAGAGTTTTTCGAAAAGAGCCAGCTAGTTTAAGAAAAATTTGCGATTGAAAAAGATGCACATCAACTCCACATCGTAGTTGAAAATAGAAAATTAACAAAAAGTCACCGTAAACATCCGTTATTGTCGGAACCGTATCTTTTTTACAGTTGATGGATAGATTACAAGTAAATTTAACATTCTGCATTAAAAGTTTGAAAAAATAGTTTACAGTATTGTTTTAATAGCCACCGTCCCCACTTACCCCGGTGTACCTTAATTGAATTTTAAGGGTTGGTCGATTAAATTGACAAAAAGTTTTGCTTTTTTCCTTCAAATCAATAATTTGATTTAAATGATTGAGTTGGATTTAAGTCATGAAAAATCATACCTTGACTACATTTGTTGGAGAAAAGTGTTCCTTCCGGAATTTCAAGTTAGTCTGGAGGAACTGAATGAATTCTAGGCTTTGGGTTTGGAAACCGGAATCCGAAAAAGAGATCTGGAGTGATTTTGGCAGTTCCGAATTAATGCGCTGTTGATTTTTGTTGCATCTCTTTCGTTTTTTGTGTTTCTTCTTTTTAAACTATAAGGTTCTAACGTTTACACAAATTAATATATTCTAAATAGATTAACTCTGGTTCTGGTAACTGGTTATTGTTGCAATCAATAAATCGATTCGACTGAAACTGTTGAAAACTGACGCAACAATCAACAATGTTCACGTGGCTGTTTTTATCTGAACTACTAAAATTACATCTGGTCGATGTAATTTTGTGCTCATTCATGCCAATTTCAACACTTGCAACACTTAAAAAGAAATTGTTTACCATATAAAATGGAAAACTCAGTTATTTCTCTATAATTGTATGTTTTTCGCTGTAAAATGCTATTTGATTTTATTTTGCATCGCCAAATCATATGTCGATTGTTGAGTTACGTGTCATGTAAATTTATTTATTTTTTGCTGTGTACCGAGCGATAACAATCCTAACACGGAAAATAATAAAAAGGTAAAATTTACCGAGATAGCCAAGGTAAACGATCGTGTAAGCCAAAAAGGTAGCTTCTACCTCTTCGAGGTGAAACTCAGCTCACAGCGAGGTAAAATTTACCTGAATCGAGGTTGGAAGAAAGGTACAATTCACCGAGGAAAAAGGTGAATCCAAAAAAAGGTAAATCTTACCTCGTAGCGAGGTGAAGTTCACCTGAATTGAGTTGAATAAAAAAGTATAATTCACCTAGAAAAAAACCACCTAGGTAAAACCATCTAGGTAAAACCAAATAAGGTAAAACTTACCTCGTAGCGAGGTGAAGTTGACCTGGATTGAGCTAAACAAAACGGTACAATTCTTCTCGAAAAAAGTGACTATTCGCCGAACCCGTTTATTGAGGTTAAGCTGTTTTGTCATTCAGGAACAAGTTTTGCTTTGTGCATAATATGTGAAAATAGGAATAGAATGGTAAGTGTTTTCTTAGATATCATTTTGTTGTGCTGGTTCTCGTCATAATACATTGCTTTTGTTTCAGATCGACCCATAGAGCTTATAGGTGTATTCCACGTCATCCTCCAGCCGGAAAAGCCGAACCTGACCGGATTAGCCGAACAGAGGAGGTCATGAATGTACGCAACGCAGGAGTATTCAGCGGCCATGGCGGCTCGGAAGAACGCGAAGCCGGATTACCAGTCGCTATTTATCTCCAATAAATATAATTTTTGATAGAATTTTGTATTTTTTATATTCTTATTGAAGAAACCAATCAAACCAACCAGCATTTACCTTTTAAATCACTAAATGGGAAAACGGTATTATTTACTATTTTGCTAGGTGAATGCGAAAAAGGTAAAATATACCTTTTTGCTAGGTGAATTGAAAAAAGGTATAATTTACCTTTTTGCTAGGTGAATGAAAAAAACGTAAAATTTACCTCGAAAGAGGGGTGGAAAAAATTCACCTCGCAAAAAGGTAAATTTTACCTTTTTTTTATTTTCCGTGTAACACAATTTGTACGTGGAATACATAGAAAATCAGCGATTCGCTTAGGTGGCGCATAATAGGGCATGTTCCCCTACATCAAAAAAAAATTTATATAAAATACGATTTTCCAATTTTTCCATACATTAATTGTTGCAAATTTGTTACTTTATGAAACGAAGGATTAATTACATTTTTAGCTATGTAAAAATTATAAAAGAGACCTCCTCCCTCTTTTATATTTCCCTACTGAAAAGAAAGACGGGTCTCAAATAATCATAGATATATTTTTCGTATCCAAATATCATCCCATGCCATATTTGGTTTCATTTGCTTTATTAGTTAGTGTAAAAACTACAATCGAAAAAGTATTGAAAATTATATTTCCTAGCCCCTGTGCTTATGCTGGTTTGCCAGCAGAAGGCGAGCTTTGACGAAACCGAGAACTGCGGGAATACCATCAAGACAGCCATCAACAGCGCTGCACAGAACGTCATCGGGCATGTACCTAGAACGAACTCGACGGAACGACTGGTTCAACGAGAAGTGTAGAAGTGTGATGGACGAAGAGAACACCGCGCGGGTACAAAGAAGCACCCGTCAGAACGTGGAAAATCACCGACAGCGGAAGAGGTAGCGTATCCGAATTTTCCAGGTTTCGTGCCGCAAGCCGAAATGTGCCGGCATAAGGACGGTGTCATCCTGACGAACAATCGTGAGTTGATAAAAAGGTGGAAGCAGCACTTCAATGAACACCTGAACTTCGCACATGCTGGAGATCAAGAAAAAGGGGAAAGAACACCAAGATCAAGGCGACGATGGATGGAACGCAGTGCGTATGGGATTTCGGGTGAATTGTCGAGTTCGTTCGAATCACGCAGGGGGCTTCGACAAGGTGATGGTCTATCCTGAATGATGTTCGACGTGGCGATATCAGGTGTTATTCGACGAGCGGTGGGCGAAATGCGTGGCACGATTATCAACAGATCCAGTCAACGTATCTGCTTTGCCGACGACATTGATATGACCGGCAGATCATCTGCGGCGGTGGAGGTGATGTAGAGCAATCTGGAACGCGAAGCAGGTAGGATTGGGTTGATGATTAATATGTCCGAGACGAAGTACATGCTGGCCGGCGGGTCCAAGACCGACCGTACCCGCTTTACCAGTAATATCCGTAACCATCTACGGCGACGAGCTGGAGATGGTCGAAGACTTTGTCTATCTCGGCTCACTGGTGACCGCAGACAATGGCACTAGCCGTGAGATGCGGCGGTGAATGATCAGCGGAAGTCGTGTCTACTATGGACCTCACAAGTAACTGCGGTCGAAAAGACTTAGCCCTCCCACGAAGTGTAACCTGTATATGACACTCATTAGACCGATTGTTCTCTATGGGCACGAGACATGGATATTGCTCGAGGAGGACCTGCGTTTACTCGGAGTATTTGAGAAACGAGTGTTAAGAACCATCTGTGGCGGCATGCAGGAGAACGGAGTGTGGAGGTGAAGGATGAACCACTAGCTTGGGCTAGTGGCGAACCCAGTATCCAGAAGGTGGTGATATGCTGGGCAGGACATGTTGCGATAATGCCGGAGCGAGGTAGTTAGACCAAGTGGAGCAAGTGCTGGCGGATATGGGATGTCCGAGAAATTGAAGAACTAGGCCATAGACCAAATGAAATTTAGAAATTATGTAAAGTTTTTCGTGAGACGGAATACATACTATGAAAATAAAAAAAATTGCTTGGGAGCTCGAGTTTCGAGTGCCAGTAGTGCTATTCCAATCATATAACCTTTAATACAATTTACTTCTTAGCTCATTTTAAGCACAGAGATTGGCTTAATAGACAATGAACTTTTGCAACCTCTTCTGTATTATTGTTGTAGGTATTGTCACCCCATAATTGTATATTTCTTAATTTACTCAGCTAATAAGGATTTAATTTAGTTGTGTTTTGGTAAAATAAGTGCAATTTTGAAAGATCTATCAAATGATATCATTATTTTGGTGAAATTCAACTCCTAAAAAATGCTTTAATAATTTTGAAAAATAATTTTGTATTTTTTTTTGGAAAATAATGAAAAACAATAACTGAGGAAATGGAAGTGGTCACATGGAATCTTTCATCATTTGAACATGACCCAATGATGATCCTGCGATGAGTTTCAATCTCCAATTGAAGATAATACCCAAAGAATCTCCCAATGGTTATTGTTCAAGTTATCAATTAGTTTCATACCTCTTAAAGACCACCGTTTGTCGGTAAAAAAACAGAACGTCTTGCTCTGTAGGTACTTACTCTGTGCTGCTCACAAATGAGGCTAAATGATCCGAATTAATCATACTTCCTACTGCACTGAATCGCTTTGGCACCTCATTAGTAGTGGAACAGGGTCGTTTCTGGGGATTTTCAATTGGAACATTAAAAATACAAAGGAAATTAACTACATATCAGTAGCAATAAAATTTTGGAATCTTTAAGGATATATTAAAAATAAACATATTGAAAAAAACTTGTAATCAACAAAATTCAAATGGGAACGTTCAAACACCAAGTTTAATACCCACGTCATTCGATTACACACAACGGAAGAGGGTAATCGTTTGCGCAAATCAAATTACAACCGATAATAGTTTTCGGTTTTTTTGCGCGCTCTCTCTCTCGTTTCGAAGTTCATACGAGCGATGCACAGCAACATCATAACTCGATGATGATGGCGATGCTTTCCGAAGACATCGGAGGAGGTCGGCCTTGGCCATTACCTGAGCTTCTGTAATGCGCGCGCAGCTTCACGCGAATCCACCTTATGCTACTTAGGAGGTAGGGTATGATGTCGGTTACCAATTGCGCTGTGCGCCGCCTTACAGAACTAAATTGATGCGGGGAAATCGTTTGCAAGGTTGCAGCGATCCAAGCGCGATGGTCCAAGATTCAAGAAATGATGCCCATATCTACACCTGAACCTCTTTCTCTGACGTCCGTCCGTGCCACCTTTTAATGATAATGATGATGATCTGTTGCCGAGCACTTCGAGAACTTATCGCTTCTCTCCGCTCAACTCAACCCCGTATGGAATCGATTAGAAAGAGTGTGCCGGATAATAAGAAGCCTTTTGATTCCTCTGACGAGATACTATTTACTGGTCAATTAGCATGTTTATGTTCGGGAATTACATAGCTACGTGGTAACGAGTTGTATCGATTTCTTTTTTTTTCAACTGGCATTATCTGTTTTGTTTACGAGATGTTTCAATTATGTTGGTTTGTTTTGTTATTATGGCTGGAAAATAAAATGTCTGATTCGGTTTAGACTTTGATAAAAAAAGTTCACCTGTTTTTGATATGATTTTTAACGATTCTTGCTCCCAACAGACATACAAAGAACACAGGATTTTTCATAGCACTTGCTACTAACTCATGATAAAATTAGACGTTACTGAAATACGTGTGACTTGCATTTTGACTGCTCATTCAGTTTTTTCCCAGTCAAACTGAAATATCTCAGACATAACTAAATTCCTTTTGTATTTCCAGTTACAGTGAGCTAAACAAGAATAGTAGGTACCACTTTGAATTTTGCTTGTAAAAATAAATGATGAAGTAAATGATTTAACATTTTTCTATTTCTTGATGCTGGCTTATTTTTCAAATTTATTTTGTTATTTAATGGCTACAATGGCTATGGCTACAATTGCTACAATTTTGTGGAAGGCATCAAAGTGATACAAATTGAGAAAAGAGAGTTGGAATGTCACGAACAGAGTGTTTATTGTTGCATTTGGAAAATCTATTAAAACTTCTCACAACTGATTGTTCTAAGACCAGAAAAAGTATTCTACGAGCTTTGTTATTGATTGTAGAGTGTATAAATGTACCAACCGGTTTATTTACATTAAAAAATAAATCTTTTACATGAAATTGAGCCAGATTATCTGAAGTTATGAGCATTTGTAGGGTTTTATTCTAGAAAAATTGTCACCCACCTTTCTTGAAAATTTAGTTATTTATATTTTGAGCTAATTTAGTTTGGATACTTTATGAACAAAGATCTAGGACAAATTTTAAATAATTCATCTGAATTTCATAATCCAACATCTTTGTTGAAAATCTTTCTGAAGCTTTTCATACTTTTCACTTTTGATTGATTGTAAAACCTTAGACACGGGTATCACAAGCATGATAAAGTGTCATAATAAAATCAGGCACTCGTGTATGTAAAAATGTGGTCGAATTTAAGTGTTCAAGCCAAAATTCTAGATTGTTGATTTTTCTCAAAAGTACATGAACTGAACCTAATGTCTTTCATTGATTTTTTTACAAAAAGAAAAAGAAGATTACAATAACTCAACATCAACTTTGTTTTCAACAATTTTAAGAGGTTGATTTGATGTAATACTATTATCCGAAAATATTTTCTCAATTCACTTTGAGTTGTCAGATCTGAAATCATCAGATTTTTTGCGATTTTTTTATTTCGTTTTCAGAAAAATTTTCATTTGTTCATATTGATGAGTTTTTTTTTCAAATTTCCTAGATAAAAAAAATACATGGGTTTTATTTGCTAGTTTGGAACACTGCAAACATTTGTCAGTGGAATTCTACATTTTTGGCTTTCCCCTGGAAAGCTATTTTCCTTTTTCTATGAAAACCAAAATATAACATCGTGTCATTAACAACATTTGAAGCAGTGGCTTGAAATGCTTAAATTGATTTTTCTACATATGTTTCCCCAGATTAGGCACTTATTCAAAATGTAACAATGCTCAAAGTATGAAATCTATATATATAAAAATGAATTTCTGTCTGTTCCCTATAGACTCGGAAACAACTAAACCGATTTGCGTGAAATTTAGCAGATGGAGGTATTGGAGCCAGGGAAAGGTTCATATTAAGGTTTGAGACCCCTCCCTTTCTCATGAAGGGGGGGAGGGGCCTCTCAAGCAAAAGTCAATTTTATGCATAACTCGAGAACGCATCAAGCAAATGGTATCAAATTTGGCGTGGGGTGGTATTTGGGAACGAGGAATATTCCTATGAATATTAGGTACCCCTCCCTCCTGTCAATGGGGTGATATTAAGGGGGGAGGGAGGTTACCTTACAATTTTTCATATAACTCGAAACCTAATCAAGACATTGGAACCAAATTTGGCACGGGAAAGTATTTGGATACGAAAAATATTTCAATGATTGTTTGAGACCCCCCCTCTTTCCAGTAGGGAGATATAAAGGGGGGAGGGGGCTTCTTTAATAATTTTTTACATTATTCAAAAACTAATAAAGCAAATGGAACCAAATTTGGCATGGGCGGGTATTTGGGAACGTGACATGTTCTAATGATTGTTTGAGACTTCATCCTTCTTTCAGCGGGGAGAAAGGAAAGAGGGAGGGGAGTTTCATACAATTTTTACTGCATAACTCAAGAACTACAACAGCAAATGGAACCAAATTTGGCATGGAACGATATTTGGGTACAAGAAATGCTGCTATGAATATTTGGTATCCCTCCCTCCTTCAAAGAGGAGGATGAAAAGGGGGAGGAGAGGTCTCCCTTACAAATTTCAGTATAACTGAAGAGTTGATCGAGGAAATTGAACCATATTTAGCATGTGAGGGTATTTGGATACGAGAAATGTTTCAATTATAAATGTAAACCCCACCTTTTTTCAGCGGAAAGATATAAATGGGGAAAGAGGGGCTTCCATACAATTTTTTTGCATAACTCGAGAATTAATCGAGCAAATGAAACCAAATTTGGAACCAAAAAGTATTTGAGTACGAAAAATACTTTTTCTATGCGAAACAATTCCTTCATTGCAGCAGGATGATAGAACTGGGAATATAGGAATAGAAGAGGAGTCTTTCATTAATTTTTTTTTACAAAGCCTAGAAATGGACAAAACTTAACATGGACAATCATTTTGGTAGGATTCTATGATTACCTGACACACCATTCTCCTTTCAGTGAGTAGGTACATAGGAGGAGGGAGGTGAGCCCAATACAATTTTGTTAGCATAAGTTCTCAATTTATGCTAACGAAGCCAACAAATGGAAACAAATATGGCTTAGAAAGGTACTTGATTACGGGATATGTTTCTACGATTGTTATAGATCCTTAAGCTTTACAGTGTAGAGAGAGGAAGAAAGGAGGAGGCTCCATATACATTTTTTTGTAAAACTGAAAAACTTATCAAAGAATGGAATTTTATTTGATATAAGAGGATTTTTGGGCACGAAAAAATGGGTATGATTATTAAAGACCACGACACGACCGAGACCATTCAGTAGGGGGTGAAGGGAAGGACAGGAGAGGGGGCTCTCTTATCAGCTTTTAAGCATAAATAAAGAACACATCAAGCAAAAACAGTCATGTTTTATAAGATAGATTGTTTGCGTACGATTAATTTGAGACCCTCCAGACAGTAAAAATAATCAGATCTTTAAAACAAATTTATAAAGCAAGATTTTTTTTTTGTTATCTTTGTGTTGCAATTCGAAACTCCAGCTGCAGCTCTCATTTTATAGCAATTGCTTATGAATTATGTTATAATTTGATTCAAGATAATGCCAATAAAACAATAAAAATTTGATTAATTTTTGAAAATATTATTTGATTTTGAAAGGTGTAGCAAAGCAGCTAGTGAGTAATAAAATTTTCAAGTCAAGCAGGTGCCATCTTTTTTTTTATATGGCCGGAACAAATTTGAAATCCATCTTTTGTCATTTGGAGTTAAAACATCACGAGAAGGGGGCGGGGGGTGGGGGCAGATTGAACAGAAGCTGGCTTGCAACAAACTTGTATACAATCTACATTGCACGAAATCAAACACTAGAGAAAATTAAGATCAAACATTCGAAAAAAACATCTAAACGACAGGTACTCCCATCTTCCACAGTTTGGCTTTCGCTCTTTCAACTGTTTGAATTTTCGGGAAATGTATCAAAACTTTGTTTAAAATATCTTAAACTTTATTTATTTCAGACTTAAGGATTTTTAGAAAAATCGGAGTGACAAAAAAAAAGAATTTTATATTTATTCCGGAATAATAAAACCTCAAAAATGCTCATAACTTCAGATAATCCTGATCAATTTTATGTGAAAGATTGATTTTTTAATGTAAATAAATTGTTTGAACATTTATACCCTCTACAATCAATAACAAAGCTCGTAGAATTTTTTTTTGGTCTTAGAACAATCAGTGGTGAGAAGTTTTATTAGATTTTTCAAATGAAATAATAAACACTTTGTTCGTGACATTCCAACTCCTTTATCTCAATTCGTATCACTTTGATGCCTTCCACAAAATTGTAGCAAGGAAAATTTCCTATTAAATCATATTATTGACATATGATGTTGGATTTATGCTAAAAGGAAGACGAGCGTTTTCACAGTTATAAACATGATTTTGTCTTGGAAAAATACCATTGAAAGGTTAAAAAATCTTCAAAAAAGAAAATGTTTTATACCCCCCGGTGGATTATTTCATATTTGAGCTTAAATGAAAAGAGAAAGTTCCAGTTTTCGAATAGAGCAAAAATTAGCGATGCTAATTTTCGATAAATAAAATCGTTCCATCAGAGACACCGTATGCGGATATTTACAGCGACTTTTTGGGAATTTTCTATTTTAAAATACGATGTCGAGTTGATGTGCATTTTTTTCAATTGCAAATTTCTCGTAAACTAGTTGGCTCTTGACGAAAAACTCTTCATTGAAACAATCCTTTTATTCGAAACAACCACATAGGAAGAGTAACGGCGTGGTGGTTAAAAATGAAGAAAAAAAAGTTCATTTACAATAAACTAAAATTTTGTATCCAAATCCCACCTGTTGTAAGTGTGTACAGCTTAATACAGACTTGATTTTTATACATTTTTTTTAATTTACTGTCTTTCATCCAATACAATTTAGCTGTATTTAGCATTCGGATCATGAAAAGCTGGATAAAGTAGCTCAGCAATAATTTCTGTCATATTTTTGAGAAAAATTAGAAGATCGAGTTTTTTTTCCTTTTTAACGAATGTTGTAGAGACATTTAGTAGAAATTAATTTCAATAAAATTAAGTTAGCTTATTGATAGTAAGCATCTGACCGAAAAGCATTTGAGAAGGTTATAGAAAGTTATGTTCCAAAGAATCCTATCTGCTTGTCTGTAGATAAAAATGTATTTCAAAATCCAAAATCGTATTTTCAATATCATTAAGAGAAAAATCAATTTAAATAAAAATCAAATGAGCTTAATTTCAAACTCGATTGAGTTCAAGTTTTTCTGGCAAAAGCACTATCATGGATATACCACGTTTTTCTGGCAAAAGCTTTGCAGAATGCATCGATCATGAATGGTAAATGAGAAAAAAAAAAAATCACTTCGACCAGGAATCGAACTCGAGTCCTCTGATTATCTCTCTGACACCTAACCAATAGGCGAAATCGTCAGATGAAACAAGTCAAGCTGTAGCTCTATAATTTAGTTGACTTCATCGAGTTGTTGATTTCGCTACTAGATTCAACGGAAGGAAACGCTCATCGTGCCCAGATTAGTGGTGCTTATATTGCCTCATGCCCCTACAGTGACTGATTTTAAGCTTCCGGCAAATATTTTTAAATGCATTTTCAACGTTTTTATCGACTTTTCAAGTTTCAGCTTTTTATAAAATAGACTTTTTTCAGTGTTTGAACACGAAACAACGATGGGACTAACATATCATAGCTGTTTTCTATGGTTAAACAAGCGTCCTCCTTAAGGTGGCCATTAGAGTGCCCCAAATGACCCAACATTTGAAAAAGTTATGCGCTGCAGGTTTAAATTGATCCTAGGTCTAGTACAAGGTCTCATGCCAAATTTGGGCCAGATCGGATCACAGGAAGACATTTTGTTCGGAAGCAACATGAAAATCCAGTTTTTCATGAATAACGTTGGTCCGCTTCGGCCGATTTCTTTTGAAAATGGTTTTTCTTTAAGCATAAACTATGAAAAATATTCCACCCCAAGACTGTTTTTCGATTCGAGTTAAGATGAAAAAGTTATTAACCTTCAAAAAATATCTATCTTTTTTAAGGGTGATATTCATCACTATTAATGAGAGACACTGCTTCGAACATTTAACGCAGCATTAACAGTGATGAATATTTACAAAAAAAAGGTAAACTCAAGGGGGATATATTTTAATAACCTTGGGTAAACTCTAGTTATATTTAAACTTTTCTTAACCAAAACAATGATTAACAACTAATGCGTATTGGAAAAAATGAAATTTAATGATAAAATTGTGATCGTTCTCTTATCAATATCTAAAAAGTTTTTTCTCCAAATAAAGCACTGCAACCATGATCGGTATAGAATCATACCCAACTCTCTGAGCGCCGCCGCCAGTTCGATTCAGTTGCCATAGCTATGCTCAATGTCTTTCGATTCCGATTCGCTGCCTGTTGCCAGTTGCCATTGGTGCTTCTGCTGTTGATAATGAATGGTTTTAGCGGTCATTAATTTGTTAATAGCCGGTGATTAGTTTCGGTCGAATGACAGACGTTCTGGATGAAGTGGAAGTGCGACGAAGAGCAGAAATCCCGGGGAACAAAACCGAATCGATCGGGGCGAGCGATTTGTGAGCGATTAGAAAGGAATTGGAATTTGATTGAACTGATTAGTGGTTTTGATTGCCCGGGCCGTTTGCTTGAGGCCTGGCGTTCGGTTTTTCCTCTGTAGGATGGTGTTTTAGAGGTGGTATTCTGGCTAATATGGAAATGATGTGGTACCGACCAGGTCGTCCGAAATAACCATCTCAAAACGACCGCGATACGGATGCCATTTGAGGATTAGTGTTTTAATCTATGGACTATGATTTACGTCCGATCTATCGACTTGGTATGATGGAATGTAGACGTTTCGAAAAGGCTCAGATGTAGATGATAGTGTTTTGTTCGACTCTAAACTGTAATGAAGGTTTTGTGTCATCATTTGAAGTCTGTTTTATAAATTTTCCCGAGTTCTTCATCACAGGTCGGTCGAAATTTTGCGACTTTTTAAAATTCTAGGTAAATATTTAACAACCAAAACTAAAATAAAACCATATGGTAAGCGTCTAATCTCTAGCATTCTTCAACCATCGCTGCTAGATTTCCCACGGTTCCCAATAATCTGATAACAAATCGCTCCAAGAAGGTTCGCGTTAAGTCCCGCAAAGCTCTTACTAACGCCATATTCCGTGCCTCAAGAGATATCTAAGCGGACAGAACAGGTTTGCCTGAATTATCTTGTCCGGGATAACAAATGCTCCACTGACATTCCCATTGCGGGCGGCTCAAATTAAGAAACGGCGAAGCTAAAACAACCAGCTGAGGACAAGAAAAAACAACAAAACAAACTACATATCAAAATTTGTTTGACCCGCACCAAAGAACGGCTACCGGACAATCAAAAGCGCGCAACGGGATCAAAGCTGAACCGAGAAGGAAATTACAAACAATAACTCTTGTATGGTAGTTTGTTTTTTTTCTCTCAAACTTTTGCTATGGTTTTCTGTGGATCAAAAGATTGTGCGTAGCTTTTGGAACGAAAGCTCTCGAGATCCAAAACACAAAACAGGTTGTTGCCGAATTTAATCTAATTGTTTATCGAGTGGCTTAGAGGAAAACTGTTTGGGAACTGTCAATCACTGCTAGCCGTGAAGTCACTAATTAGGAACTGGTTTGTTCGTGGTGGTGGTGTTGTTGGTAGCTGGCAAAATTGGCAGCTCAACTTTCAACTCTGTCTGGCAGCGGTGAATTTGCGTTGAATGGAGTTACTTAAACATAGAAATATCCTAAATTTGATTGTTACATAAATACTTTTCTCAAAAAACACATAAAGGGGAGATAAGGGCATGATGCCCACTAAATATCACCCTGAAAAAAGTTTCCTTATTTTTGAAGTCTTATAACTTTTTTATCATAAGTCGAATTGAAATGCAGTCTTCGGATGAAATATTTGTCATACACAGCAAAAATTAAGTCAGACAATTTTACATCGAAAGCGATGCAAAATTTTGGACCATCGCTTTAGACATAATTTTATGTTGCGTTTGAAAATAACATCGCGGCTTGTAAAATTACAACAGATGCAAACAATTGCTCAATGTAAATACGTGTTGCTCGATGCAATTTGCGAAATTTAGTTTTACATCTTTTTCGATGCGATTTTAACCTAGAAGCATATTATTGATGTACATTTAAATCGAAAAATTAATTTAAAAAATTATCTCATTGAAAGAAAGGTTTGTTTACTATCATTTCGTTGGGAAAGAGACGGTTTGGTCAGAGTTTGCTGAACGCCAGCAGTGTCACACGTTTTGATAAATAAAATGTGTCATTAAATGATATTCAGTGTAATATGGGAATAGTCTCCAAGAAGTTTTCTGCAACTCTCAAATTAAAAAAGGATCAGCGTTCCAGTGTGGCCTAAAACTCAAAAGTGGATATAAGATTTGAATGAAAATTTTCATTTATTCTTCGAAAGTTTATTAAACAATCATGTTACTAATCATACACAATGCATACATGAGCATAAATTCAGTAAAATATAATTTAAATAAGTGTGCACGTAAATTATCATGTCGTCAGTCAGATTCTCACAATTCTCCGTTCTACTGAACCACAAGCTGTTTGCTTTTTTTATCTGCTCCTTCAAAAGTTTTGTATTGTTTTCATGTTCGCAAAAATATGCTCCTCACAAACCAACAAATTGTTCATTTTCTCTTAAACACACGCCTGTTAGAATTAAACGTTGGACATAAGTATTCTATCAATAAAATCTGTAAGAATTGAGAAGGAAAATAAGAGTAATTAATGTTGTGCTTTCTTAAATTTAGTGAATTAGAAAAATGTTTTTTTTTTTAAATTGCATCCAATAGTTTAAATAATTTTTCAAGGATTCAAGTTATGATTTGCAACAGGAATATAAATTTTAGTACCTAACTGTTGTACCAAAAGTACCAAACAAGGAAAGACTCTAATGAGGAAAAAAAAATATTTCCATTTAATGGTTTTCAATTGCCTTATTCAGTAGTATTCAATCGACCATGTTAACAGTTACCACCTAGCCAGGCAAATACCTGGGAGCCAGAAAAGTCATTGAAAAATACGTCGTTAAGTATGTTATCGGAAAAAAAATATAAGTAAAGCAGTAATGTACTAGATTATTAGAGTAATAATTCATTGGTTCAATGTGACAAACCATTCAACTGGAATGAGTATAAGGCAGGGCCGTAGGAAGAACCGACTCATGGGGGGGGTTTTGGTGACTAATGTTTACCTATGATTTTTTACTTAACAACTCAGGAATAAAAAAAATTAAAACAAATTATGTTTGTAACTATATGGTTATTCATTATTAAGTACTCATTAATATTTCACGTATGAAATGGTAACTTGAAAAAAGACACGAATGCCACAAGGATGGAAAAGTGTCATTGACAAAACCTTTAAAAAAAGTAGCTTTAGAAAAGTGGTCTTAGCCTAAAGGGTGAGCTATTTTTTTTTATTAAACCTCTAAAAACAAAATATGAAATTTGCTTCCATCGATGGATAATTTTTTTGAATTTATTTAAAAGTCTTTTAGATCAAAGTTGTATGATTTGATCATAAAATAAGTTCTTTTTAGGGTAGCCCTCAATTTCTTAAAAATAAACTTATTCAATACTCAAATCAAACAAGCCCAATCTTCTAAACTCTTTTGCAAATTCCAAAATTCTAACCTTTGATGAAAATAAATACAATTTTCCAAAAAAAAAAAAACAGGAAGAGAAAAAAAAAATACGAATCAAATTTGCTTGATGCAAATTTGAACTAAGTTTATGATTTTAGTTTGGAATTTGGCTTTAAAAAAGCCATATATTAATAATGTTAAACAATACACCATGAAAATAAAAAAAAATTGTGCAGATTTTTAAGTTATCTCAGGTTCTTGTTTCTGAAACAGGAAATATTTTTCATAAAGAATAAATGTTTGATTTTTTTTAAATATAATTTGGAATATTTTGCATGAATCAAAACTTAGAAAATTAATTCAAATTCTATTTTATATTTGTGATTTACAGCTGAATTGTGTGTACATACTAATTCTGATTAAAAACTTTGAAATCTGGAAATTGAATTGACATTTTTTTTAAGTTAATGTTCTCTTGAATTTCTCAACAATTTTATGTTGATTGAAAAACGCATTCACAAGCTGAATCTTTTTCTGAATTTTAAATCTGAATTTAAACCTGAATCCAAAAATTAAACTTTGAATCTGTTTCTGAATTTCTATACGATTTTCGAAATGTACAAAAAATACGATTTAAGAATCTTAATTCCAGATTAGAATTTCATGAGCCAAATCTTAGAGCCCTCATTCATGGATCTATTATTGAAATTCTCTAGCCCTACTTTAATCTTAATTCATTATTTCAATAATTTATTTTTAATCTGTTTTATGAATCTGATTGAAAATGAGAATTTCTAATGATGAATCTAAATCTGGTTTTCAATTTTGAATCGCCTCTTAGAAACTTTTAATGTTGAAATTTTGTGTTAGAAAAAAATTTAAGAACTTCGAATTTGAATATAGAACAAATCTCTTCTTTTTCCACATTCGGAAAACTATTATCAAAATATTGAAAATCCATTTGATCTGCTGCTTCTGCTGCTGGTGGATGCCGTCGCCTAAGAGACGGGAAGAAAACCCTCGAATACCGAACCCCCCCCATCGGCCGAGCCCGAACACAAATTTCATATGAATGCAAAACCGAAATCGAACACGGGTTTCCTACTTTCTTATAATTACTCGAACTGAAAATCAAGAATCCCAAGCTTGATACACCATAAGAAATACGATAATATGTAGAAATACAATTCTGGTTATAGGAATATGGAACCAGAATCTCCAAAATGGGTTAAATTTAAAATTTAATATTCAGACCTAAATTTCTATGATGAGGTTGCCAAGATTGGCCCGGATATTTATTATTGAATAAGGGAAAAGTCCGATCCGACCCGATTGCCCAGATTTCATTGGAAATGCCCGGATTTTGCCCGGGATTGTCCTCATTCTCATTCTCAAATTAAACTAAGAAAAAAACAAATAGTATTGTAATTTTTTTTATGTGTTCAAAATTTTTGCACCAAGTTTGAAAGAATAATTATTCTAGATTTTTTATGGGTAATTTCTGGGTTTTGACCAAAATTGCCCGGTTTTGCCTGGATTTGGTCAACAATTTTTAAATCGAATACACGGATTCAAAACATTTGTTCGGCCCGTATACATGCTGTAAAAAAATCTGACAATCTTATTCTATGCACAAGTGAGAAAATTTTGAAAAACTGTAGCAGAATTTTGTACTTGAAATGGGTTTTTGAGGTTTTTGTATTAGTTTTTAGTCCAGATAGTTACTCTTGAATATCTTTGCTCTACTATCATAATTTGAGTATGAATTTAAAATTTTGAGTGTAGAGTAGAATACCTCGCTTGCTTTTTTGGACACTCATGGGGGGGGGTTTAACCCCCAAAACCCCCTCCGTTCCTACGGCTATGGTATAAGGCTATGTGCCGTTATTAATATAAAACTGCAATCAACCGTTCAAAAAAAAAACGTTCGGAATTTGATCAAAGTTCTCACTGCATCATGTAAGACACACATTTTGTTCTATTCAAATTGATAAATTTATTATTTACCAGGGATGCCAGGTGGTTTTGTCACAAATCAGCACACTATGAAGAAGCAAAATCAGGTTTTTTTCAGGACACCACTAGTTTGGCTTAAATTTCATAAATAAGAATGAAATACACTACTTTAAACGCCTTAATTTATGCAGCTCAAATCTTGGCTGGCCTACTGTTTTGTGAAAACAATCAATATCATTCTATAATAAAAATGGCTATTAGCTGACACCACCTGTTGCAAGGGAACTAAACTTGGTTTAATTTGTTAAGTAAAGTCATTTGCGAAATCATAATATTAATAAACTTACGTAGATTTGAGATTGAAATTAAAACATTTAAAAATAGAAAATAAAATTTTTAATTTATAAAACAACAAATGAAAAAATATTTTTACACCTGGCACCACTGAGGTTCATTGAGATAACAAACAAAACTTCAGGTGGATGAACGGAAGAACTAAACAAAATTGAAAAAAGGATCTAAAACACTAAGTTTCTTTTCTCATCAGTTTCGTAAATCCTATCAAGACTCGAGAAAGTATTCAGATCTGGTAGGACATCGACAAATCCAAGGCTAGATTTAGTTTAGCTGCCAGCTAATAGCTGACCGGCATGAAAAGGCGGATCAAATAAATTTGCACACCAGGAGAATTGCTCAAACATTGCCGTGAGAACACCAGGTAAGTGAGTGAGGGCATCAGGCCAAACCAGATAATCGGATTTGAGCAGTTGTCCTAAATTTCGAGGTGCGTTGCTGACTTGTTTACTGTCATCCTGTTTTGATTGATACTAGACGACGAAAAATAAGTTACGCATGAAAAAGGGTTTGAAGAGTGTCTGTTTCTGCTGTTGAAGCTGCAAGTTCTTATTTTTAAGTTAGAGTAGACTTAAAAAAAAAATACTCAACTAGAGTCGTCATATTTATTTCTGTTCATTCTTTAAAAAAATAAAACTAAATGTTGCATGCGTCAAAGCTTAAATGTAGAAATAAAAAAATACATCAGCTGATGAGGAAAGGACTTTTTGTTTAATAAGGTACTTAACATATCTCGTTTAAATTTTTTTAATTTATCACAAGAGTGCTCAGAAAAAAAATCTCATCTTGCTTTTCAATTAAACACAGTGCTTCAGACGAATGTAACTTGATTGGCAAACAAAAGAAAATATTGAACTTACCTATGTTTTTGATAACAGGCCTGTTGGGGGTTAGTTTCAATCGGAATATCACCCATTTTAAGCATAAAAAGGCTTTTTCAGTAGGTTGAAGAGTTATTCTCTATGAAAAATTTATTAGTCTTTCGAACCACTTTTCTGGTAAGCGATTAAGTTTTATCGATGCTATAATAAAATTGACAAAATATTTACTAGAGAAAAATCAAATTCTGAAAAGTTCCTTACCTTGACAGGGAAGCATCTGGCATACAGAAATTTCAATACGTATTTATTTATTTCAATATTGGTCCTGTGTTTTGATTCGACTGTTTGTTTGTTTCCTCTTGGTTTGAAGCAAAATAAGACTATCTTGATTTCAAATTTGTATCCTCTATCGGAGGATACAAAACTTTTTTCCGTTCTCTGCCAGGTGAATGGAAAGAACACAAACAATAAATTCACACCCGGTAGTCGAGCAGCCGTACTTTGCACATTTTCTGTATTGTGACGCCATTTTAAGTTCTATTTATATGCTGCTTTAGAATCGAAAGATGGGATGATCATTTCTGCCGGTAATTTTACAAGAAAGTGTTTAATCTGGTTAGGTATTTGCAGCTGCGGAAGAAAACCCCCGATTTTTGTGATAAACAAGACAATGGACACCAAAAGGTACAAGGAGGAGTGCCTGAAAAACGTTTTTTTTCGTACATTAGATCTCACAAAGGACCAGTAAATTTTTCGCAAGATTTGGCAAGCTGCCACTGCAGCAAAAAGGTACTACAGCGGTATCGGGCCAACGGGTAGATTTTGTCGAAAAGGACATCAACCCACCCAACTGCCCTCAAATCCGCCCTATCGAAAAATGTTGGGCAATTGTCTATCAGAAGATGAAGCAGATTAGTAGGACGACTCGGGATGCAACAGAGATGAAGAGATGGTGGAACAAATGGTCGCAGAGGTCAGTGAAGGGTGTCCAGGGTGTCCAAACTATGATGAGTAGGACTCGACGAAACGTTCGAAATTCCATCGAAACAACATCGGAATATTTTCTTAAATTATTTTTCCTTTGCATTGCTGCTCAAGTCAAATGATTCTTCCCACCTTCTGCTCATCAGAAATCGTGGGTGTGACGAGTGAATGCGAACTAACTGGCGAATCCGAACTGTCAATCAAAAATACCAAATTTTTCAACCCCAAAAAAGTGCAACCTTTCCCAAACAATCAGCAGCAATCAGTCAAAACCGTTGCTCGAACTCATTTATCGCTCGGTTCGGGAATTTTTCGTTCCAAAAATCCATCATATTTTTGTTAAATTCCATTGGCCCTGGTCATTGCACCCCTCTTTTCCACCTCAAGCCAATTCCGATCGAGTATTTTGCATTCGGGCGTAATGAAAAAGCACTCAAAATTGACCTGATCCTGATCCCAGCTGAGGCCGACAGGTAAAGGAACCGGAGAATAAAGAAAAATCTTGCATATAAATGCATATTCATTACCCTTCAAAACACCGATTCCGATTCGCAATATATTCAAAATGGATTTGGTTTATCCCCATGTCATGATTTGGTTGCGCGGCTTTTTGATGGGACGAAAAATTGCAGTTACTTGGCCAAAATTTTGCCACCCCAGCCTGGGATTGATGGGTCGCCGTCGTTCGTTCAAGTTTGGCCAGGCGAAGGGAGTTCGAAATTTGTTAAATTAATGACGGCCAAGAAACGCCCCAAGCTGTTGGAGCTGTGCATCATGAAGGTGCAAATATTTCATCTCTACATTGCAGGTGAACTGCACTTACCCACATATTATAGCCATCAGTCTTGGGGAGTGACTCGTTAAAAGATTGCTGGAGCCAAGTCATGTGAATCCTTATACGTTATTGGATCTGTATGGGATTTTATGTAGATTTTTCAACAGAAATTCTCAATTCATCCAGGCCACAATCATCAAGATATTCGGTGGAAGTCTAAAGTACTCATTAATAACAGAAATGTCACTCTTATAATGAACTTTGATGGTGCAGCGTTTCGAACAATGAACCAAAATTTGAATGAGCAAATCCTCAAAAGATTTAAACCACAGTTAAAATCCGAACATGCTTCACACGGTTACAGGAACAAGAACAAACAAGTCATTCCTAATGAACGGAGAACGGGAAGCTATAATTTATATCCATCCACCTATTGAACAGCTGCAGCTGATTGATGAGATGCATTTGGCTTTGTGAATTACTTGGAGGAGTCTTGATTTGGCAATCTAATGCTGTGACCTCAGTTGACTGTTAACCAAAAAATGAATCATCTTCCAACCCGAAAAAAAAAAAAATTATCGAAAACTTTCAACTTTTTTTTTTTTTGCTAATGACAAAACGTAAAAGATTCTTCTGACATTTCGTAAAGAGCATTGTTTGATGATATTCATGCCCAAGCATAATTTTTTCAGTATCGAAATCTTCAATTATGTATAAGACTAGAACATTCAATAAAATTGTTATAAATATTTATAGACTTTACAAAATTAGGAAAAACGAAACAATTAACGAAAATGAAAAAAAAGTGTTAAAAACTACCAAATCGACACAAATTGTGAAAATGTACAATATCGACTAAATAAAAAACAATTCTTTAAAATGGCAAAATCGACAAAAAAGACGAAATTATCTTAATAACACAAAAAAAATTAAGACATTAATAAACCATCAAAATTGACAAAATCATCATATTTTACAAATTGACAAAAATGCAAAAAATGACCAAAATTTTAAAATTTAAACCGATAACAAAATTGAAAAATTTCTCAAAAAAAAAACATAAATTGAAAAAATGGGTTATTAAGATAAACATGACAAAAATGAAAAAAATGACAAAAATGGCAAAAAAGAAAAAAAAATTAAAAAAAATGACAAAAATGACAAAAATGACAAAAATGACAAAAATGACAAAAATGACAAAAATGACAAAAATGACAAAAATGACAAAAATGACAAAAATGACAAAAATGACAAAAATGACAAAAATGACAAAAATGACAAAAATGACAAAAATGACAAAAATGACAAAAATGACAAAAATGACAAAAATGACAAAAATGAGAAAAATGAGAAAAATGACAAAAATGACAAAAATGACAAAAATGACAAAAATGACAAAAATGACAAAAATGACAAAAATGACAAAAATGACAAAAATGACAAAAATGACAAAAATGACAAAAATGACAAAAATGACAAAAATGACAAAAATGACAAAAATGACAAAAATGACAAAAATGACAAAAATGACAAAAATGACAAAAATGACAAAAATGACAAAAGTGACAAAAATGACAAAAATGACAAAAATGACAAAAATGACAAAAATGACAAAAATGACAAAAATGACAAAAATGACAAAAATGACAAAAATGACAAAAATGACAAAAATGACAAAAATGACAAAAATGACAAAAATGACAAAAATGACAAAAATGACAAAAATGACAAAAATGACAAAAATGACAAAAATGACAAAAATGACAAAAATGACAAAAATGACAAAAATGACAAAAATGACAAAAATGACAAAAATGACAAAAATGACAAAAATGACAAAAATGACAAAAATGACAAAAATGACAAAAATGACAAAAATGACAAAAATGACAAAAATGACAAAAATGACAAAAATGACAAAAATTACAAAAATGACAAAAATGACAAAAATGACAAAAATGACAAAAATGACAAAAATGACAAAAATGACAAAAATGACAAAAATGACAAAAATGACAAAAATGACAAAAATGACAAAAATGACAAAAATGACAAAAATGACAAAAATGACAAAAATGACAAAAATGACAAAAATGACAAAAATGACAAAAATGACAAAAATGACAAAAATGACAAAAATGACAAAAATGACAAAAATGACAAAAATGACAAAAATGACAAAAATGACAAAAATGACAAAAATTACAAAAATTACAAAAATTACAAAAATTACAAAAATTACAAAAATTACAAAAATTACAAAAATTACAAAAATTACAAAAATTACAAAAATTACAAAAATTACAAAAATTACAAAAATGACAAAAATTACAAAAATTACAAAAATTACAAAAATTACAAAAATTACAAAAATTACAAATATTACAAAAATTACAAAAATTACAAAAATTACAAAAATTACAAAAATTACAAAAATTACAAAAATTACAAAAATTACAAAAATTACAAAAATTACAAAAATTACAAAAATTACACAAATTACAAAAATTACAAAAATTACAAAAATTACAAAAATCACAAAAATTACAAATATTACAAAAATTACAAAAATCACAAAAATTACAAAAATTACAAAAATGACAAAAATAACAATAATTACAAAAAATTACAAATATTACAAAAATTACAAAAATTACAAAATTGGCCTATTTGTTATTTTTGTCATTTCTTGCAATTTTGGTAGTTTTATCAATTTTTAAATTTTGATTATTCTTTAAATGTAGTAATATTTGTCAATTTCGTCAGTTTTGTCACTGATGCTTATTTTGTTAATTTGATCAATTTTATCATTGATGAATATTTTGTTTTTTTTATCTTATATGTAAATTTTGTAGTTTTTCGAAATGATGTCAGTTTTATAAATTTTGTAAATTTTGTTGTTTTGTTCTCAATTTTCCAAATCTTTAAATTTTTACAATAAATCATGCAATGAGCTGAACTGATTATATTGAAATTGAAAATTTAAAATTATTAAAATAAGTAATTTATCTTAATTTGCAAAAATCATTAAATTGAAAACTTAACTAAAATGACAAAAACGACACAACGACGATATTCAAATTGTTGTCAAAATTTCCAAATTCAATTCAAAATAATCAATGGTTTATTCGACCAATTTTTTTACTTTAGATTGCCGCATCGTAATAACTGCAGCGATTGTAATTTTACCGTATCATAGAAACGAATGATACTGGATATTCAGGGATCCAGTTATTAAAAACTACCAGGTAGTTGCCAATAAACTTATTTGAAAGAAAGTTATGATCATTTTCAAATATTTTAATCCTCTATAAAATTTGGAATTTTTATATTTTGGATTCACTGCGTTAGAAATTTTTCAATCGTAATTTGATGATTCAAGATTAAGAAAACTATCATTTGTTTATTATCCACATATACATAAGGTTGCCCGATTACCCGGTTTTATCCGGGCTAGCACGGATGTTCCAAACTAAATTAGGTAAAAGTCTTGCCTAGCAAGGCCCGGATGCCCGGATATCATTGAAAAATGCCCGGATTTTGCCAGATTTGTTCGCTTTTTTCAGCAAATCAAACAAAAAAAAAACAAATTGTGTTGTCAAATATTTTAAATTGATACCCTCATAACGAAATTATTTCGGGCCAGTTTTATTGAAATAATCATGAATGGTTTATGGAAGCCGTTGAGAAATTGGTAGATGACTTTTGATGACATTTTTTTTTGTTTATTTTTGATAAGTTATTTCTGGGTTTTGACAAAATTTGCCCGGATTTCTGGTTGTCAATTTTAAAATCAAATGCCCGAGTATTGCCAGGTTTGAATATAAAATTTCCCGATTTTTTCCGGCCCGGATACGTGCTTCAAATATTCTGGCAACCTTACATATACATAATTAACAGACTTTAAGAAAGGCTACAATCCACTTTCAAGTGTTCTATATCGGGTTTTAATTATGAATCTTTCAGATAAGACTGAAGAAAGTTTTTGATCTAAAAGTATTTCAAAATTCATCATGATGAACTGTTTGTTTAAGAAGACAGGCAGTATTATTTTTTTGGGAAATATCAAGACTTGGTTTCAAAAACTTATAATGTTATCTAATAAACAGTTTGTATAAAAGTTAAATTGAAAAAAAAAATCTAAAATTTGTCAAAGGAATAAATTATTAAAATTCGTGAAATTAAAAAAAAATCATCAATACCGTTTTGAATTTCGACCGGAACAAGTTTAAATGAAGCTTAAACTATGACAAATTTTTCACGTAGGAACCGCAATTGAATTGGAGCTCTATTAAAAAAGTTATAACGTTTTGAAGATGGAGAACGAAAAGAAATAAATAAAAAGTGCTCCAAAATTATAATTTCTGTATCTCGATAACCATTTGACAAAATTATCTAAAATGTTTCATTTGAAAACCTTGAAAACTACTGCAAATGCTTGTTTAGAACCATGGGATAACATTTTTTTTATTCTTTTTTCTTTGTTGCTCGGAATCCTTTATTCAGTTTTGATTTTTTTTTGCTTTTGTTTCTATTTGGTTCTAGAGTTAGGGTAAATATCGCGTTATTTCAAAATGATCATTATAGAAGACGTTAACCCTATTATATAAAATTATGTAGCAGGATTTTACCAACTTGTTGGCGTTCCAAACCACTGCGTAGCATTCGAGCTAGTTAGCTAGTAAATTCAAAAGGGCAATTTTTTGAATACCTTTCAAGGGATATTTCAATTTTTTGCTATGTGAAGAAATATTTCATAAAATGAGGAGTGTTGTTTGATAGTTAAAATAACAATGTGTCGCAAGTCTCCTGAAGATTTCACTAGCAATTCATGGCGTATGAAAATTGAAACAGAAATTTAAGCTATGATGTATAAATAACAACACATCATAATGCATAGAATCACAGAAATGTCGCAAATAAATCTATCGTTGGTCTGTGGTTCTCTTGTATTTGTCTAGTTCAGGGGTGAGCAACCTTTTGAAGCAACGGGCCACTTTTATTATGAAATTCTTTCGGCGGGCCGCATTAAAAATAAAATTTAGTTAATAATAATTTGCAGAATAAAACGTATTTTTTTAGTTTCATCACTTAAACCGGATCATTTTTCAATAATTTGAATGTTTTTAAAGATTTGAAATGTTTAGCGAAGATTCTATTTTTACAAAAAGCAAACATCATTTGCTTTCCTTTCTTTTATTAAAAACGCTTTACCCGCTCAGTTTAGCAACACGTTTCAAATTTTGGAGTTTTTCCTCTTTACTTCCTCGCTCCGAAAAATGTTTGAGGCTGGCTAGTAAAACTGTCAAAATGAGCGTGGCGACGAACTTGTTAAAAACGAAAATTTTCGAAAGTCTTTCGAAGATTCGTAAAAAGATTTGAACCGTTTTCTGAAAAAAAACCCCTTTTTTGTTCGAACCGATGCGATGGTTTTTTTCGTCATCACTTCCATTGAAAAGTTTCATGGAGCTTGACCATAGCGATTTTTTTCTGTGCCCATTTTCGAAAAGTTTTCTCTACAGTTAATTTAATATTCTTCGTAATGCCTCATTTTTCCTATCAACGGTTTTTTTATAATTGGTTCCAAATTCATGACAAATTCATAATTTCACGGATTTTAAACCAGGTTTGTCAATGTTACAGTTTACATTTTTTATTCTAGAAATTTTTAACAAATTTCATAAATTTTCTTAATTTAATTCAGTAACCTATGGTATAGGCTTTCTAAGGCTGAACTATAAAAATCTTGGTAATGTGGATTGCTTATTTTGAAGTAAACTGACTCAATTCAATCAATTTTATTTAATCAATGTTTGGCTTGAATTGCCCATGAAATTTCTGAAAATAGTATTACACCAGACAACAAAATTCTCATTTCCCGAGGAGCAAGGAATCTCAAAACTGGTTTTTACTTATTTGGAGTTGCTGAGTCCAAATATCATTTTTTTTTTGTCAGCACTAGTTTCGAGATAACTTTAAAAACTAGTTTAAAAATTAGTTATTTAATTTGCGTACTCTTTTGACAAAAATTTAAAATACAAATACTAATTTACTCAAAAATCAACTTTCTCAGAGACCGCGAGTAATTTTGAATTCTGAGAAAAAAGTTATGGAAGTTATCATTTTGTTATTTTTTTAATCCTGCAAAAAAAAAGAATGTTGACGAAGTTTTATAGAAAAATTAAACTAAATTAAATCTTTGATATTTTTAAAACCGTAAGTCAAATTATTTTGCAGTCTTCAACTAACTTCGGGATGAACAAGCCTTTCCTCTCGAGAAAAAAACTAAGTTGTTGAATGTATTAAATTTTTAATATCCAATATTCAATGACCTTATTTAGTGATGTGAGAAGAAGTTTAATCATTTTTTTTTGAATTTCTATAAACTGTAGTTATTTTATTTATTTACATAGTATTCCGTCTCATATTCGTTCTATAAATTGTAAGTAGAATTTAATTTTTGGAAGCATTATTTCTTGGATACAAAAATATCTGGGCAATATCTGAGTTCTTGATTGAATGAAGGGTAGTAAATTATTGAAAGTCAGCTTGTCGTTTTTATAGAGGTTTATTGGCTTGTCATTTATGAAAGATCGATTATACTTAAAACTGATCAAGTGATAGACAATATGTGTTAAATGTTTTGAATTCAGGCCATCAAAATCTTATAAAATCAGTTATCGAATCATAGGCACCAAAAATGCAACCCTCCTGTGTACTTGTTACAAACTTTTTTGGTTGAATCACAGAATTACAGATATTATTGTAGTCGAGAAATCAGAATTTCTGAGTCAAGTCGATAAGAAATCTATAATCGTTCACCCACTCTTCATTACAAAATTTTCCTTATTTCCGTCAATAATCAAGAACAAAAATATTTCACTTTTTCATACAATTTAACTTTGCTTGAAGGACTAAACCAATATTACGTTTATTCCAATAAATAATATCGCATCCATGCCTTCATAAGAGTTCAATGAAAAGCTTAAATCCTACAAAAAAGTCAACAATCTGGATAACTATGGGGCAAATGCAGCTGGAATTTTTGTTTTTTTGGTTTTTTTTAATTTTTTTTTCTTGGTTAGTTGTTACTGCTATTTTATGATAATTAACAAAAACAGAAAAAAAAATTTATTTGAAACTTGCTTCGCGGGCCGCACAAACATGTCTCGAGGGCCGCGCGTTGCTCACCCCTGGTCTAGTTGGTATTCGAGTCGGAAAATTCTACCAGAAAACTGAAAAAATTTAAGCAATTTCGACCAACATCTTGGTTAATCTAATCGATGAGAATTTAAAAAATACGAAAATTCAATTTAACGTTTTTATTATCTAAGAACAATACCACGTTCGAGTCATATTTTAGACTTTGAGTGAGATTATTTTTATTTTGATGAAATTTTATTAAACGATTTTGCTAAATGATAAACATGAAGTTTCTTCTAAAATTTCAAATAATCTGAAAAAATCCGCTCTAAATACGAACATTTTACTTCCATATTCGAGTAACTGGACCACATCGGATTTTTCAAAAATTCTGCATTGAATATCTAGGCTAGTCTAGATAAGTTCATCTCATCTGAAATACTTTTCTTAGATTGGTTAGCTTTATTCAGATTTTATTAATACCGTGTAAGTACTCTACTTTAAATATTGGAGAAATTTGTTTAAGTTTAAAAAAATATAAATTTTCGTAACTCTGCATTTTCGTCTTTTCTATATGCATGCTTGTTTTGTGCTTCCCTTCAAACCGAAAGTCATCAATGTTTTCAAAAGCCTTTAAGCATGTTTTCCTGAAAATTGAGCATGAAAGATGTATTTCACATTATTGGTGGCCAAGAATTGGATAATCGAAACGGCAAAAACAAACTGGTACGGCGGCCACAGAATTAGATCATTGTAGTGAGTACTATACTGGCATTTTTTCTAACATTTATGGAAGTTCTTTAGAGCAAACATATTTTTTTTATCGAACTCTTAGCAAGTTAGCTAGTAAATTCATTAAAGGATGTCTATGAAGCACTTAATAGGAAGCTTGAAATGTTGGAAAAAAAAGTGTTAACCATGTCTTAGGTGCTAAGTCTGGTACATTCACCCTACTTGTTCCCAAAATAATAACGATTTCTTCAGCATACTTTAAGTTATGAGAGTCTCAAAATTAGCCTCTACCAAACCAAAAAGATTTTTATTTCAATAAAACTGAACCCTTTCCAATTTTTTGTCTACTCATTGTACAAAACGAAAGGCTTTCCTATTGCATCAACATGACCGGATTTATTATGATCATCCCCGAAGGATATCGATCAATGCCCTGCAAAAAAGGGCTTCCACTCAATATCGATAACAAACCCCCTGGATCAACTGTAGAGTTAGTCTTAGGCAGACACCGGAATAAGACAACAACGCACCACTTTCAAACAGGGCTTAACGTTTCAATAAGCTGCAAGCTAACAAGTTGTTTTACACAAATAGGCCTAGCTACTATAATTTATTAAATTATTTTATGTGTATATTCTTCATTCGGGCAGCAAAGAGGCAGCAGCGAGGAGTTCGGGAAGCCCAGTTTGCGTACTGCACTTTGTTTTTTCTCCCCTTTTTTTCTCAATCATTTTACGGACCTCTCGGGATCAAATGCTAAACGAAACGCATCTTAATGCGATGCTGTAGCGCACCACGCAGTAGATTGGCACCTCAAGCCAGATTTTGTTTTTTTCAGGCTGCAACTCAAGAAGGAGAAGGACAGCGATGCACCTGGAAGTCGATGCGCATCGTCGTTGTTGAAGAAATCTACTGCAACAAATAACCTTTTGCAGCCAAACCCAGAGCAGGGGAAAGCCATTTGAGACAACTGCCCATTTCTAGAAGGAAGGGGGAGAAGTAGATGTTTTGCTTGGCGGAACACCGGCTTCGATCCGATCTGAAGGATTGATGGGCACCCTGATGCCATCCAGGAAGAGGGGAAGCGGAGGAGAAAGAGAGAAAAAAAAATCACATCCAAACCTCTCGGGGGGCTCAACGGAATTCCATCAAAACGTAATTTGAGCCCATAAATCATTACGATATCAATTTAATAATCTTTTGTTTCACGTTGTTGTGCAAGGAAAGAGGAGCTTCTGTTTTGTTTTGTTAGATGATGGGGAGATAACAGTTCTCCACTAAACAATATTTAATGTTGCTAAACTTCTCCTGATTTGTTAGAAGCGCTGGAAGAAGTGAAAAATTGACACTCATATGTTTCTCAAATGATTAGTATTAAATTCGTAGTTTCAAAATCTCTTATCATAGCTCAAATATTAATTTAAACAATTTCAACAATTACATCTAATCATATTCTAAAACCGTAGTGAACAAGGAACACTCTTTACAGGTAATGGACGAAGAGAACGGCACGCGGGCGGCATCAGACCTAAGAAAAACCCGTCGAAACGTGAAAAATCACCGACAGCGGAAGAGGCAACGAGTCCAAATTTTCCAGGAGAAAAAACGCCTCCTGGAGGAGAAGGAGCTCGAGGAGCTGAAACAGCTGTATCGTTCCCAAGAAACACGAAAGTTCTATCAGAAATTCAACGCATCCCGCAAAGACTTCATGCCGCAAGCCAAAATGCGCCGGGATGAGTACGGAGGCATTCTGACGGACAATCTAAAGGTGGAACCAGCACATTGATGAACACCTGAACGCGGCACATACAGGTGATAAAAACAGTGGAGGAAGGTACATCGCCGGCGTAGTCAATGACATAGGAACCACTCCCTACGATGAGTGAAGTTGGATGCGATTCGCTGGCTGAATAGCAACCAGTCGGCTGAGAAGCATGGCATCGCAGATAAACTAATCAAAATGGTATCACAAAGGGCCAATTGTAACACCGGTAGATGGTTCGGATCGGGGACACAGAACAGCAACCCGAGAAGTGGAAGGAGGGGGTATTATGCCCTATCTACAAGAAGGGTGACAAATTGGACTGTGAGATTAACCGAGCGATCACTGTCCTCAATGCCGCCTACAAAGTGTTGTCCCGAATTCTGCTCCGCCGCTTAACGACACAAGCAAACAGATGCGTAAGAAGTCATCAGGCTGGCTTCATTGAGGGACGGTCTGCGACGGACCAGTTCTACATACTGTGGAAAATCCCCCAAAATGCCGTGAACACCAAGTCCGCAGCATCTATTCATCGGCTTGAAAATCATGGACCAGTCAACTTATCTCCTTTGCCGACGACAATGATATAGTCGGAAGATCATCTGCGGGGCGGTGGAGGGGATCTATCGCAAACTGAAACGCGAAGCAAGAAGGATTGGGTTGATGATTAATACGTCCGAGACGAGGTATATGCTGGCCTGCTGATCCAAGATCGACCGCACCCACTTTTCCAGTAATCACGATAGACGAGCGACGAGCTGGAGATAGTCGAAGACTTTGTCTATCTCGGCTCACTGGTGACCACAGACAATGACACTAGTCGTGAGATCCAGCGGTGAATGATCAGCGAATGTCGTGCCTACTATGGATTCTACAAGTAACTGCCCCCGCACGAAGTATAATCTGCTCATTAGACCGGTTGTTCTCTACGGGCACGAGACATGGATATTGCTCGAGGAGGACCTGCGTACACTCGGAGTATTCGAGCGATGGGGTTAAGAACCATCTTTGACGGCGTGCAGGAGAACGGAGTGTGGAGGCGAAGGATAAACCACGAGCTCGTGAGACTCAACGGCGAACCCAGTATCAAGAAGGTGGTTAAGGCTGGCCGGATACGTTGGGCAGAACATGTTGTGAGAATGCTGGATGACTGTCCTGCAAAAGAGGTGTTCGCTACGAATCCGGTAGGAACCCAGCAAACATGAAATCGCATTAAAAATGATAACTCAAGTCATTAAAAACGTTACTGCGAATCGTAATTCCTACTAACGCAAGTAAAATGTCTTAAAAATCGTTACTCGAAGTCGTATTAAATGGTTCAAATCGAATATGATAAAAAGTCCGCCATGTTTGCAGAATTTGAAGACGATTTCATTCCTTTTTTTCTCCCGCGTGGGTCAAAAGAGAGAACAGCTTTGTTGTTCTCTTTGCGATCAGCAGTGCAACCAGATTGCTAAAAATCAGATGGTGTACATGCGAGAATTGCCCAATGACAGAGGCAGCAAATATTGTCGCTGGCAACAGTTCGCATGCGTTGAGAGAAAAAAACTTGTGCTCTCTTGCATTTTCTCAGTATGTATGAATACGGTGTCGAAATCGTATACTCTTATCGCTTTAGCCAGAAGTTGAAAATTTGTATGTATATTGCCTCCACTTTGGTAGGTAAATGCTGTTCTTTCGTGTTTCATACGATCATTCTATAATGTATATGAAACGTAAAACAAAGTTATTGAGAAATATACCTACAAAAATGTTTACTGGGAACGAGACGAGTAGGGGTGCAACGAGCGAGGTGATTAGACCAAGTGTAGTGGAATCTGGTGAATGTGGGATGCCCTGGAAGTTGGAGAACGGTTGCCATGGACCGAGTGTATTGGAGGAATATTGTTCATCAGGTTATGTCGTGAGATGGTACACCATATAAATAAATAAAAATAGCCTCGACTTATAAATAGCATAACTGCTGAACTTTGTTAAGCGTAATTCATTATCACAGTGTGGTGATCCGAGAATGGTACCCCTACAACTTCATGTTTTCCAACTCGTTTAGCAAAATTCGTATCGACCGATCTAACCTAGAGCCTGAGTTACCTCTATGGAATGTATAACGGCTGGCAGACGATCCGAATCAACGAGCTTGAGAGAGTTCACTAAAATCTTTAATCCCTCACAAAATACCCTTTTTCGATCTTGAAATCTCTCTCATCCAAGATACAATTAAAATCGCCTCCCATGACAATTAGGGCAGAAGTTGCTCTCCCGATAAATGGAACATATTTTTTATTTAAGCAACTCCTCTCATTCAGCTTTGTATTGAGAGCCAAAATGGCCATATACATTGATAATTTTGAAGTCTTCGTGTATTATTGATGTTATGCGGCCCGAAGGAATGTCGAAAATACTACACTCATGACAATTTTACCATTATTTCTGTTAAAGTGGCGTTCGCATAGTTATTTCGACATTGTACAACAAATTCACTCTCAACATGAATGAGTGTTGTTAGTTTTATTGTCGGATTCATAACAGTGTAAAAATTTGGCCAATAAGGCAATGGATTTTTGGCGTTTACAAACGCAGTTCGCTACGATCATGAACTTCCGCAGTGAGCAATACTCCTTAATTATATTTGTCCAATACACTTAGTCTTAATCCTACACACGAAGAAGCTAGACGCTTATCCTTTAGAATCCGAAATATCCCATGTGATTTGGGAACTGGGGAATTAAGATTTCTCACAGCTGTAGACAGGATTCGCACTACGGATACCGCAGATTGACCGGAATGACCAAAATACCGGGTAGAACCGTACGTGCAAGTTTGGTGTGTAAGGTATCTTGGTGAGTTAGAGATACCGGAGTAATTCATGCACGTGCAAGTCGGAAGAAGTATTCCGAAGTGTGAAGGGTAGGCTCTCATTAAATTTGTCCTACAAGACTATTAAGCTTGATTGTTTAACCAGGCAAAACGGGGCGCGATATGTGGTCGAAGAATAAAGTCATCGTCGGGGCTTTATTTCTGGCGAAGTAAGGCATCCCATCGTCGGGGATTGCACTGAGTAGTTCCAGAGTAGATAGTTTCACCGTCGGGGAGCTCATCTAGTAGTTGCCGGAGTAGAAAATTTCATCGTCGGGAAGTTTTCGAGTCGAAGGGCCTTGGTTGAATGTGGTTCCTTAGGCAATTTAGTGGAACCTGGTAATGTCGGAATCTGACGATAAAAACTATTACGACATATTAGATTCAGAACCCTCGTGCAAAGTTGCTGATCGCAAAGTGAAGACAACTGTAGTCAAAAGCAAAATGGATGAAGAACTAAGAGCGCGAATTGCTGCTCTAAAAGTTCAGTTGGATCTTTTGACCGAAAATCGGGTGGTTAACAGGAGTGAGTCTGTACCACGTGTAGCCCATAGCTGGGAAAGTTTTAAAGAAGAAATTGTGAAAGGATTTCCCACAAAGAAGAATCCAGTGTATTACCACCAAGGACTAATAAAATCGTGTACACGAGTGGTGATTCCCGCTCGTCTACGATTTTTACCCGTAAAGGTTCGCCAAAGCGCGAGCAGGCTGTGAAAAAAATCCCTCAGGTTCGCGAACCATAGGAAACACGAGCGAGGCAGTCCAACCAACAGACGATTCTTTTGGATTTTGAATCCTGTCTCGCTCGTGGAAATCGTAACATAGGTACATGAAAATTTCGGCTCACGAACCATTTAGCGAAAAGGTTCATGAACTTTTTTTTGGAAGGGAACGCGTGGTTATTCGATTTTCTTTCGTAGGCAGGCTGTGCGTCTCTTTAGACACGCGTAATAAATTGTGCTTCAAGCAGCAGCAGGAAGTTCTTCATTTTCCACTGATCTTTCAATTATTGTATGGAATATTTCTGTTATTTTTAAGTTTATTGAAAAAAAAAATTTTTGTTTGATAACTTCCAGCGTTTTAAGATTAACGAAACTCTAAATATTGAATCAAATTAATTCTGCCATGTCAACTCCTGGGCGGTCAATTGAATTAAACAAAGCTTTTTGACAAAATTTTGGATTAGAATGGACACAAGAAGGCCCCTAATAATGATCTTTAACAACCGTTTAAGGAATAAATAATCAAATCAAATCTTAGAGCCTTACAATTTCATCCAAATCACTACATTTCTGTAGTAGAGGTTGAGTGTAAAATTCCATAACTGTTTTTTATATTAGGAAAAGACAACCACGATTCCATATGTTAAATTTCAATAAGAAAACACATCCAAACGTATCAATGATTATTTTGGATTAAAGTGAATATTATAAAAAATTGATAAATTAATTCAATAATCAAAATTTACCACAATTTGATGTCGGCACGAAATTTGAAACCCGGTGAATTTATCGAAGAATACGTCTACGAGATGGTGGCCATGGGGCGCAAGTTGACAACATCGAGCTAAATGTATCGCTGGCGGTAGTACCGAATTGGGCACAGGACGTGTCGGTGATCATCGGGAAAGACATTATCGAACGCGATGATATAATGATGCTGAAAAAAAAAAAGAAGTGAGATTCATGTGGGATAAGCCGATTTCGAAAAATCCTTCCGATGTGAATCAATCGAAAATTGACGCTGAAGTGTTGTCCATGTACAAAATCGTGGAGTCAGTACCCCGGAAACCTATCAAGATCGATCAAGTACATAGCGAAGGTTCTCCCGAAAGTACCCGAAGTTTGTTTAGTGCTCTTAATCGCTATCGGGAGTGCTATGCGTTGAGTATGAGGGAGATGGGAAGAGCATCGTCGACCGAAATGGAAATTCAGCTGGTGGATAATGATCCTGTATTTGTGAAACCCAGACGAATGGAGTACGCGGAAGAAGCCGCACTGGCAGAAATCGTGCATGAGCTTCTTGATGCTGGGATCATCCAAGAAACCGTATCTCTGTATAACAGCCGCGTTGTGTTGGTGCCCAAGAAGAATAACCAGTACCGTATGGCAATTGATAACCGGCTACTGAACAACAAAACCGTGAAAGATCGATTCCCGATGCCCGATATTGAGACGTGTCTAAATAAGCTATCAGGAGCGGAAGTATTCATTGCGGTGGATTTGTACAGCGGGTGCTACAAGATCCCGTTGGATGAAAATTGTCAACACTGTTGACTCAACACCGGTTTCGACACCGGATGGTCATTATCAGTATGGTGTGCAGTATTTCAGCGAGCGGTCAACAAAATAGTGAAAAAAGCAAGTCAACAAGGTGTAGTGATCGTGGCTTACATAGACGATCTTATTGTGGCCGGAAAAGCGAAATAGTGCTTGAAAAATTCGAAGTGTTGTTGCTGATCTTGAAAGAGGAAGGATTTACAATCAACCTGAACAAAAGTTACTTTTTTGTGCCAAAAGTAGAGTTTCTCGGCTTCGAAGTGTCGTCGGCAGGAATCCGCCCGGGAGAAGCTAAAATTTTGGCAGTGAAACGGTTTCCTTTACCCAAGAGTGTTCGTGAAGTCCAGCAGTTTCTCGGACTGGCAGGCTTTTTCCGAAGATTTGTGCGCAATTTCAGTGTGATCGCGGCTCCATTGTATTCGTTATTGAAGAAAGATGCCACGTTTGTGTGGGCCGAACAGCAGATGAGTGCTTTTACTGAGATCCAACGTCTGCTTATTTCACGTCCACTTCTAGCATTGTACGATCCTGATAATGAGCTGTTTGGAGAACAATCGTTATCAAATCGAGTCGGTTCCTGAAGGGGATAGAACGAGATGGCAGCTACAGACAGTGTACTCTGCCGATCGGATGAAATTTAATTTTTTTTTAAATTTATTTATTCTATTGAAATAATTTTTAGATCAACCGGACTAAAATATACATGTACTTGAAATGGACCGGTGTGTGACAAATTTAAAAACTGTGAAAGGGTTTGTAAATGGTGCGATGTAGTGTATTTAATAAATAAATAAATGAAATGCGATTTCTTATAAACATTATTTTGTTAAGAGCCTAACAAAATATCATATCACGTAGGAAAGCTAAAAAACTACGTGATAATTATACCATGCTGCATAATATTTTTATTGTAAAATCGAGCTACATATAGCCAATTCTATCACAATGCTTTTTATCATCAGATATATTTATTATACTATGCACGAAGAAAAATAACTCATGCTTCCATTGACAATTTTGCTACGATCGCATTTGTGATCACTATGTACAGTCAGAATCAATACATAGTAAAATTACTATGCGCGGAGTAATTTCAAGAACAAATAAAACATTATCGACTGAAAAATATGGTTGCGTGTTGTTCATTTGAACCACGGATTTAGTAATTTTACTATGCTTTTCTTTTGAGTGTACCAGCACATGGTATGCTACACCGAAAAAAATCTTCACAATAACGCTACGTGAAAAAGTACATGGATTTTTGCATGGATTCGCATAGCAAGCAGAATTCACGTAATTTTCATATGAGTTGTACGTAACAACAAAGTGCATCGAATGTGAAAAGGGATTCAGATTTCATTGTAATATGAAGGTAGTGAGTTTTTGGCCGCCCTAGCTGCTCCAATTTCAAATTCTGTTGAAATAGCAATGTGTATAAATCAGATGTGTACTTGTTTTGACAGCATACAACTATGTGAATTTCACATTGGGATCTAGTGATTTCTTATTGGCTTCCAAGTGTGTTAACACGAAAATCCTGCTAATGCTATTCCTATCAAAACCCATGGTCATTCTTAAGACGAACAGAGTGGAGAGACACTCTCTTAATATATTTCATCAAAATTTAGAGCATATGGCAGCATCCCACATTGCGTATCGAACCAAAAGATAGTAAAAACCGTCCAGCAGAACACACTCGTTTTGTCATTATTGTTCTGTTCCGTATCATCGTTAAATGAGAATAAATTTCTTCCCGTTCGAACTGTCGCGTTAAGTTTCATTTTGTTCGTTTGAATATATTTCTTGTCCAGTAGTTAATCGAGTGTAAATTAATTATCCCCCGAAATTCCCGATATCAGTTTATTTGGTAAAAACAAAGTGCTTCACGTATATCAAGCAAAAATTCACGTAATCAACCCCTACGTGAAAATCCAAGTAAATTTAACGTTTCCTTTTCGGCTGAGTGTAGTTTCCGGCTGGATGAAAACTGGCTGACCAGTGTAACCACATTATAAACCGCCCAAATCCGTAGGTTTGACGAAAAACGCAAATTGCACTGATTTTGGGAAAACCAACTTGATTATCCCTTCTTTTTTTTGGTCGTCAGGTTGAATTTCCGTTTATCCGCAGAATCCTTATAATGTTTTTGATAACCCGTTGGAAATCCGTAGGGAATGCTGAATATTCGGAATTTCTTTTTTCATGACCGTTTACCGTACACTCCGCACCCCTGTATACATGTTCAACTCGACCTCAGCAAGTAATTTACCGTTCACTGATCTTGTAATCTTCCCATATTCTTCAAGGATAAGTGAAATGTCCAAATCAGACACCTGTGGCGGTAGATCGAACACACTGACGTACCGCAGGCAACCTTCAGCAACCGACATCGTTGTCTCTACAGCAGTCCCATTTGAGTGTTGGAACTGCTGCACCTCAGCTTTCTAAAGAAAAGCAGTGTTCATTGCAGCCTTCGTCGCAAACTTGATGCGTCTTAGCATCTTTCATCTGCGATGCGATTTGTGCTTTCCATCGAAGTAACCGCTGAACTATGCAAAAAAAAAAAAACAAATGGCAGCTACAACGGCAAAGTCTACACAATAGGCTCAGTGATAGTCAAAAGCGTCCTCTCACTATGAAGTCTGAGTGTCAACTGCATCCAGGGTTGCCAACATTTTTTTTTTTTCAAAAATCAGGGAACTGGTGAATTAAAAATTAGGCAAAATCAGGCTACGATAAAGTAACGGAAATTTCGCTAAAAGTTATGACCTTTTTTTTGGTCCCCGCTCCTCATTTTCTCTCTAGTATGTGTTGTAAGTCTACTTGGTTGTATAATTCTACTGAAGGATTCCATTAGATTCCCTTTTTTTTAATATGAATTCAAGGGAATCTTTCGATTGCTTTGATTCAGCCACATTTCCACTTTTTCACTTCAGCAATGATACCTAATCCAGTTCCTTACTACCCATTTTTCATCACATTCGCAAAAATCAGGCAAAATCAGGCAAAGCGTCACACGTTTTTGATGTGACGGGGCCTCCCAGGAAATACACCCGTCATACGAGTATGGGTCATATGGCGACGAACGTGTTAAGGCAGAAGAATTTAAATTTGTTCACTAGACAAATCAGGTTATAATTATCACCTATTTGTAATTTTCTAAAATGAAATTCACTCTTCTGAATTCTTATATAAGGTTTGAGTTTTTGTCGTCTTTTGCATTTCAAGAGTTGCATCAATTGACAAATTTTTGGAAAGATTGATTAAATAGTCGAAAACTTGGAATTTGTTTTGATTGTGCAATTTGCATCAAGTAGGTACCAAAAACTGATCTAATCGATATCTCGAAAATAACTGGAAGACAGTTAGTTCTTGAAAATTCTATAGCAACAACTGAATTCAGAATCCGAGATTTATCTAATAAATAGTTCATCCCTGAATTCCTGATAAGCAGTGCATTCCCGGTTTCCTGTCTTTTGCCAACCCTTCCATCCCGCTTCATTCCTGAACCCTATCCAAGTCTTTTTTAATTATTTCGATTTTATATTGTCTATATGCTTCGGTTTCGGTTTTCGGTTCATCATTTTTCCCTCATTAGCTCGCGGGATATAAACTCATCATAAAACAATGCATACCGTTGATGTTTTTGTTGTTATTGGCAGCGTAAGGCAGCGGAAGATATGTTTGTACACAATGTCCCCGAAAAATTTCCCAACTCCTGGGACAAGGGTAGCGTAGCTTATGTGAGACGATAGCCAGGGGATAAGGGAAACACGAACCCGCGAGCATGAGGACATTTTTCGGGCCAAATGAACAACGATTCTGGTACCGTCGTCGTCGTTTTCGCCGTCCGTCAGTCAGTAGCATCGCCGAAGTCAAGAAATGATGCAGATCCAAGAAGGACTGAGGTGGGGATGGCCATCGAGAGGACATGGAAAGTTGACGGGGTTCAGTCAGAAAACAGCAACGAAAAATGCCATCGCTCATACTTTGGCCTTTTGGACAGATCATTCGTTCGCGCGAATGAGAGGTAACCATTTGTCGCGCTGGCGATTGACAAGCAGCCGAGGAAGACCGAAGAGACCACCCCGCCACTAGGGCCCGACCTGGTCACCCTGCTGCCGAGTTGGGCTTCAACCAAAGGCGCCGGGAGTAGATATTTTAATTTGTTAGACTTTCTGAGAGTTTGTTTGAAGTTTAATTAAAAAATAATATATTAAAAAATCTGAAAAAATGGAACATCAGTGGACCGAGAGCCGGAAGCCATACGAAAATAAACAGGAGAAGGAACAGATAATATTCAAAAAAAAATTATTACCGGTTACACTTCACGACAGGATTTGAAACAAAACTACATAACGGCGCCACTGGAACGACATTCTGCCAATGTATGTAGTTTTGCATGTATGCTATTTTTCCCGTCAACCATCAAACTGTTCACTGGTCATCAGCACTTCCTCGTCCCGATTTTTTCTCCTTTCCTCCCAGAGCCCAAGCTCTTTCTTATTCCGAAATCCCTTTCCGGTCATCAGGAAAGTCGAACGATGACATTTTATGATGGAGAATTCTTTTGATACATTTTTATTTTTGTTTTTTTCCTCCTTGGATCCACCAAAAACCATGTCAGTCTTTTCGATGAATTCGAGTGCGAGTGGTGTTTTGGTTGTTTTTTTTTTGTCAGTCCAGCGTTGCTGTTTATCGTTTGTTTGTGCCAATGTTGATGTCGGGCCGAGGACAAAAACCTTCGCGCGCCATGTATAGGGAAACCTCAAAACCAAACCCGAGCTGTTTCAGGAAGCCCGAAACCGGCTACTTTTGCTTGTTCCTTCGCTAAATACTTACATGAGAATTCCAGTTTCTTTTGCTTCCCACTAGGGATGTAATTCTTCTTACTTCGAAGCGATTTTTCGGGAACTTCAAATCCTGTCATCGCAAAGTGCATCCATCTCGCGGAATCTACTGCTGCTATATCGTTTGACCCTGGATGTCTGGACTCTGGAGTGAGGTGAGGAGTACTTAAGCACATTAGTGGATTCATCGCTGGAGACAGTAGGACAAGTTCTACGGAAATCTGTCCAGCTGCCTCCAGGGTTGACTACCGTTATTGGATTGACCTCAACCTCGCTCGGCTAATAGTTATACACATGCGCTGGAGCCGGAATGGTTGCAACATTGTTTTGGCTGCTTGCCCCGGTCAAGTTTCTACAACTTTGGGAAAAACAATTCGTTTGAGAATTGAGTTGAAAGAAAGGTAAATTGGAGGTTTCGTGGAAAATAAACATTCATTGAACTTTAGCTGTCTCAGAGAAATTTCGAAGAAAAGGTTTAAAATTTGTAAACTTACAATTTTATCATAAAGGGTGATACGGTTAAAATTTGTCAGGGTAAAACGCGTGTAAATCTGTGAAATCGTTTATTTAAAAAATCAAACTAAATTTCTTTTTCAAGTTTAACTAGTAGGAAATTCAGGAAAAATATTCAGTTAGGATTCCGCTTTTCCAAATCCGAATTGCCGGACCTTACGCTTAACCCCTGCCATCAGATTTTGTACATCCACCTTGTCCACCTTCTTCGCCGCAGAAAGCCAGGTTGCCTTGAATTGCTGCTCGTCCTTAGCAGTTTTTTTTAGTCTTCTTTAGGTTCCGCTTGACAGTATTTCTCAATTGGGCGGAGCCCAATTTCTTGGTTGACAGTCCTGGAAGCTATGAAAATGCTGCAGGTACAGATGGCTTGCCAAACCAGATATATCTTAGCGAACATTGACAGTTTCATGTGCTTGAAAATATCTGCTACCTTTCCCCTTCCTTTTGCCGTATAAAACTCCTGTCCCGGAAGCTGCTTGTAGTCGGCTTTGACGTAGGTTTCGTCGTCCATTACCACGCAGTCAAACTTCGTCAGCATCGTCGTGTTCAGCCTCCGGGATCGCGCTTTGGCCGTTGTATTTTGTTTATCATCGCGATTTGGAGTCACTATCTTCTTGTAAGTCGATAGTCCGGCTCGTTTTTTGGCTCGATGCACGGTTGTAGACGATACACCCAGCTTATTTGCGGCATCTCGGAGAGAAAGGTTGGGGTTTCGCTTGAAACTACCGGCAACTCTCTTTGTCGTCTCAGCGGCTTCCGGTTTTCGATTTCCCCCCGATCCAGACTTCCTGGCTGTCGACAAACGTTCGCTAAACATTGTAATGATATGGTTACTTTTAGCGATTTTGCCAGCTTTGCGTGCGAGTAGCTCGGATTTTCGGGATGCGCGAGCAAAATTTTGATACGCTGCTCTTCTTCCTTGGACGGCAACTGAAGAGTGAATTCCAAAATCAAAATAAGAGCAACATTCTTCACACACACACACCTTCAAAATGAGGGGCGGTTAGGTTTTTTAAATGCAAAATTGAAAGAAATACGTCAAGTTGATATTGACCAAATGTAGACCGTATCACCCTTTAGAGTGTGTGTTTGCCGTGGTTTATGTCTAATACAGATGTGTTGCATATTTTTAATGTGTGTCCTGTCACGATAATATAGTCGATGAGAGCCGTATTATCTTTCTTCGTAATTTCTTTCTTCCTATTGTTTATGTTTTTGTCTCTCGTTTCCTTCAACACGTTCGTCTCCACGCTCATTTTGATAGTTTTACTAGCGGGGCCTAAAAAATTCTCGGAGCGAGAAAGGAAAGATGGAGAACTCAAAGATTTGCAACGTGTGGCTAAACTTAGCAGCTAACTTGAGTAAAAGAGTGTCACAACTTTTTGATGTGACAGGGCCTTTAAGTAAATACACCCGTCACCCGGCCATGATGGGTCCCATGGCGACGAACATGTTGATGCGTGTATGTTAGTAGGATGACACGAGAGTCTCTGATCTAGTATGTTCTTGGTTAGAACAAAAGTAAGCTTGCACATCTTGATAGTCTTGATCATCTTAAATATGAACGTACTGTTTATCTCCTCCAGCACAGTACGAGGCATTTTCATGCAAGGTCTCGTACGACGGTGCCTTGTCCGATCCAATCCCGGTAACTGCTGGAGTGAGACAGGGATGTACCTTATCACCGCTACTTTTTCTAATCGTAATGGTTCAGATTCTGAGTGGATCGACTGTGCACCGAACCGAGGATTGCCGTGGAATCATTCAACAACGGAGAAACTGCACGACCTTGACCTGGCTGACGATATTGTTTTGCTCGCCCAAACACAACCGGTAATGCAGAGCAAACTCGAAGACCTCACCGAAAGCTCCAAGGCAAACAGGTCTCAAAATCAATGTCGGAAAGACTAAGTCGATGAATATCAACACAGTAAATCCCTCCAGTTTCATGGTAGCTGGGCAACAGGTTGAGAAAGTGGAATGCTTCCAGTATCTTAGTAGCCAGATAACGCCTGATGATGGTACCGAGAAAGACAAAGAAACCCGGATCAGAATCTACGAACGAAAATCCGAATTTTCAACTCTAACATCAAATCCGAATTGTACAGGTACGAAACTAGGTGCACATATACGGTGACGACGCGAAAACTGCAAGTATTTGTAAACCGCTGCCTGCGGAATATCATCTGGTAGCCTGGCAACTGGATCTCAAACGAGGAACGACATCGCTGGAGTCATCAGAACAGGGGTGCCAGGTGATTTCGTCAAAAATCAGGACATCGCGAAGCTAAAAATCAGGATTTTTCATGACACCTCTGGGTTCTTGAAAATATTAAGGATTTCTGCCTAAATTGCATAAATATAGGCGCAATGCAGGTGCTGTAAACGCCTTGATTTATGCAACAACAGTAAGCAGCTTCTTGGCTGGCCTGTAGTTAATATCGAAAAACACCATTTAAATATCATCGCTAAACCGAACCGAAGAATCTGTTGAGTCTATTTCATAACCTATTTATTCGATTTTCTTTTAGTTTAGCTTCAAATTCGATTATATTTGAGAAGTTTTTATGAAAATCAGGACAAATCAGGACATTTTTGGGACCAATTTTAGAAAATCAGGAAAAATCGAGAATTTTTGAAAAATCAGAACGGTGTCTCGAAAATCAGGACAAATCCTGATAAATCAGGACCCCTGGCACCTCTGCATCAGAAGGCGCTACACCCAAAATAATTTAGAAATTTATTCTACGGGATTTTTCACGTAAACTAAGATTTTGTTGCATCCCATCGATTCTACGTTTGCCTGTAGTAACTCCTTTACTTCTACGTAATTAGCGCATGAATTTCACGTAAAATCTAAGTGCATTCATGTCTTTTCATTTTTCTAGAGCGTGATGTGGTAAATTCTTATTAGAAAAGGGAATTGACATTCAGGTTGATTTTCTTAGCTGTTGTGAAGGAAAGCAGATTTTTCAATAGTTCTCAATCTTCCCTAGACGAGAAAATGCATATCAAGGAGGGTTTCATTGGATTTAACTTGATCACCTGGTAAGCGATAATTATGCCAAATTATATTTATTTAAATGTTTTGTTTTTTCATCATCCGTTTCAACACCCGTTCTTTGTTAGGAGTCCTGACGTATACAGACTACATATGACTGTCTGGGTTCAACAGCGCACCAATCACGCAACAAAGAACAAGGTGAAGTATTTTGAATTTAAATTATTAATTTTTCAGTAATGTATACTTTCCTATCTCTACAGGATTCAACAAACCAAAATAACGGTGCAGGAATTGAGGTGTTCTAATTTCTCATAAAGTGTAGTGTAAGTGTAAATATTGTGAAAATAAAGTTTATGCCATTGTTAACTTGTTTTGTTTTGAACATTTGTTACAAAAATAAAAATACGAAAGAAAAATCAACCTTAATTTCATTCGGGTAAATATTAAAAACATTCCCCATAGCATTCATGGCCACATCGCGTTGAACTTACTTGAAATTCACGTAAATTGTAGATGCGCTCCATGAAGCACGAATTCTTATAGGGACGCAAATACGTATTGATTCCGTAGCATTTACGTGAAAATCAATTGGATAAAAATTATGTAGTTTTTCACGTAGCCGCTACGTGCAGATTATTTTGGGTGTAGAAATCGAGTGGAGATGAATTAGGCACACGCTGCGAAAAGATGAAAACGGGATTTGCAGAGAGGCGTTTGACTGAGATCCAGAAGGACATCGAAGAAGAGGCAGACCCAGAAACTCGCGGCGGCGAAGCCTAGCCGTCGAAATACGAACTGTCGACGAGAATCTTGACTGGGACCAAGTGAAGACGCTGGCTCCGGATCGTCAACAGTGGAGGTCTTTTACCACGGCCCTATGTACCGGAGGATCGGCGCGGGAACATTAAGTAAGTAAGTAAAGCATATAAGAACAGTTCAAAACACTACATAGTGACAACACGAATTCAATTTAGCCACAAAATATGAGCTTTTAAACTACGTGAAACCATTCAAATTGAATATTTTATCAAAATAAATTGGAACGGACTCACCAAAAGTAGGATAACAGGACTCTAATTCATCGTTCCTGACATGCCTGATTCTTCATGTCATCATGTATAAAGATGTAACCACATGTTCTAGTCGATCGATTATAGCCGGAGCCAGAACTCGGAAGCCGAAAGCCGGAAGCGAAGAAGCGCCATGGGCAAAATTTATTTAAAATAAGTAGGTGTATTTCTCGAAGGCTTGTATTCAAAACTTCTTATCTTGTTCGATTTTGAAGCAATTCGCGTTTTCAACATTCAAATTAGAAAAATTACAAAATTTAACGATAAAACTTTCGCGGAGCTGTCATGAATGAACACGACCAATTGCCACTTTTTCTCATGGCCAACCAATTCAAATCTTAAAACAAGTTTTTATGAGTAAAATTCAATGCTGTTTATTGAAATACTAGAGCAATTTAACGCTCAGATTCCTGGCGCAAAAATACATGAGTGCAACACTTGATATCACATCAGAGCAAATCAGAATTCAAGAACTGGATTTGCCCAGCGCGATCTGTTTAAACTGCAACAATTTAAGCAGCCCATCTGACAAGCTAGCTTGCTAGCAGTGCAATGGAGATGCTCCGAACATCGATTCATATCCTGTAATATGCCGCCTCGCGCCACATGTGAGCTGCCAAAATGCTCATAAATTTAGCAACAAACTACCCGGGCAGCATTCCTGCCCCGCCTGATTGAGTGGAGGAATTCTTCTCGGTTTAAGAAGGAAGGAATGCTCTCACACCTATTCTGGTTGATCTTTTTATTTTTCTAGCAGATCTGGAAAAGCTTAATACCAACAAATCGTGACCATTTCCCCAGATCTATACACTTGGTTTGTTTGAAGGAAGCCCTTAAAAGTGCACACAAACTAGTCGAGTTGTTATGAGTCGCTAGTTGAACTTCCTAGAATTCGCGAATCACATTCTAGTAAGACGTAATCAATAAGCAGATTTTTTTTTTCAAAAAATATTACCTTTTTTGATGAGACTTCAAATAGAATTGCCACGAAGTGTGCAACTTGGATATTTTACTCCCAGTAAAAATAATTAATAAAAACTACTTACATTCTTTTGAAATTTTACCGGTGGAATTGTTATCCATTTGCCAATAACTTCTGGTAGCATCCGAGCGGCGCGGCGCGGCTACAACCGATTGGATGCTCAATTTATCGGCGATATTTCGTGCCCTGGTTGACCTTCGGAAGGTTAGACTAGAAGAGGAGGCAGCTTCCATTCCACTACTCCACCATATCATATCGGCTGGCTCCCTACTACTTACTCTCAGCGGCCGAAGCGATCGATTGCCCAGCGTGTGGTCCATCATTGAAGGTTATGGCGGAATCGCTTGTTTCGAGATTGCGGGACTCTTGCTGGGCATATAACAATTGAAGGATCTCACGATTTTCGATGAATCAAAAAGGTATTGGTACCATGTAAGTTTGAAGCTAAGCACTTTTGAGTACGCACTAGTTGCAGCGACAATACAGTAGAATGAAAACCATCATGGAGTAGATCAATTTGTCTTATTTCACTGAAAAATAAACGTAGACTATACATTTCAAATTTAATTAGCATGAAAAAACGTGAATTCTCCGGTAAATCATTCACATTTTTTTAAGAAACGAATGATATTTGTTTCTATTGCGACGCATCGGTGAAGTTCAACACCATCCTGAGGGATTCTTCAAATTTTTTATTGATGTGTTTTAAAATTTAAAAATAGTGTTTGTTGATTTGATAAGTGTTATGTTGTGCTCACAAAATGGTCGTTGTTTCTGTGTTTTTAAAGCATAGATCATGTCTAATCTGGACGCATTAAAACGGATCTATCTTCGAGCTATGTAAACGAAGTAAAAATGTTTTGTACTCAAAATGTAGGTTTTTCATTGCACTTTAAAGGAAAAAAAATAATAAAAAAATTGTTCCTATGTGGTTTTGTTGAAATTTAGAACTTTTCGACGAATACCACTCATCATAGCTTGGACATCCTGTTTGCTGACCTCAGCGTCTATTTTGTTGCACCATCTCTTCATCTCTGTTACATCCCGTGTTGTACTACCATTCTTCTTCATCTTCTGTTTGAATGTTTTGCGGGTGGAGTTGAGGGCAGTTGGGTGGGTTGATGTCGTTTTCGACAAAATCCACCCCGTTTTCCCGATACCTCTGTAGTACCTCTTTGCTGTAGTGGCAGCTTGCCAAATCTGGCCGAAACTTTACTGGTCCTTTGTGACATCTAATGTACGGAAGAATACGTTTTCTCAGGCACTTTTCCTTGTACCTCTTGGAGTTCATAGTCTTGTTTGTCCCAAAAACTGGGGTTATTCATCCTCAGCTGCAAATACCTTGCCAGATCAAACACTTGCTTGCAATCTTATCGGCGAAAACTAATTTGAACTTTCCGGGGACATCACCCCGACCAGTAGCTTTATAAAATTTTAGGTTTGAAAGCTACCCAAAATCCATCTTTACGTAGGGGAAAGGTTTCCTAAATGGGCCTATCGGGTTAAATGACCCTACGGCTGTTTGATGAAATGGCTGACTAGACAGCTTATCTGACCAATGTGTTCCAGTACCAAAACATTTGGTGGCTGCAGGCAATTTCGACAGACTCGACTTCGATTGGCGGCTTCAACACGTTCTGATATCTTCAATCGAAGGAATCTCTGACAGTGAAACGGTGAGTGCCACGTTTCAGTACAGAAGGGACACTGGTTTGACTGCGACATTGAAGCGGGGTTCTTTGGCTGGAGCAACGGACTGCAGGACGGAACAGTAGCTGCGCAGAAACTTCCTCATGTCCTCGTATTTCGGTACTTCTTTGCAGTTGTGTTGATTTTCCCAATTCCTTAGAGTGACAGAGTCAAGTCGCGAGTAGAGCATGTGCGCTAGAATGGTGCTCCAACCATCAGTGTCTTCCCCGACCTTCTGCAGCATCATCAAGTTTTTCTCGAACTCACTTTTAAGATTGTTGATGCTCTCAAAACTTTCTTTCCGGATCGGTTCCATAGAAAATAATGCGTCTAGGTTAGGGTTACCATATCCCGCGACACCAAAAAGAGTACATTGAGTTCATTTATCCAAAAGTCAGGAGAAACGTTGAAAAGTAGAACCCCGTTCAGCCGAACTCCAGTTTTCTGAGCAGCCTTCAGGTTGACCCAAGATCCTTATATTTACCAAGCTTTGCGCCCGGATGGTATGTAAAGGGATGTACAGTAGAACCCCGCTTACCCGAGGTAATGGAGGGAGGGACCACTGCGGATGAGAGAATCCTCGGATTAAACGAAATACATTGACAAACCGAATCCTTTTGCTCTTGCATCCCATTCCCAAATCCCATGCTTGCATACATGGATTTTATTTTGCTATTTAACTGGTTTCTGGAAAGTTTAGATTTTGAACTTGCCAAAAATGTCAATTAATACCGTTTTTTTAGGAATTTAACCCATTAAGGTCATTCTTCCTCAAGATTTAATACTTTAACAATATAACGCGATGATAAAACACATTCATACATGGATTTTGAATGAAAATAGTAGCTCGGATAAGCAGGGTTCTACTGTAGATATTTCATGCTTCTGTGGCACCGAGATATTTCAATTCAATCAAAAACTGTTGATGTCTTGGAAGTTATGTGACCTTCATGACAATTATAAATTTTCTTGTAAAATATTTTTGTACTATGTATAACTAAATTTTGTGCACATTGATTACTGCTTGCATACTCAAGGGCGCTTATCGCGCTCACTGTTTATAACGACTAAAATGCATGATTATAAGCAAAATGTTAAAGTAACCTGCTTGAGGCTGTATTCCTTTCGTAGTTTTTGCATAAGTTGTAAAACAACTTCATAAAATGGAAGAAATACGTTGGTTTTTCTGATCAAATATCTTTCAACACAAAAAGAGTACATTTGGTAAAATTTCACAAAAAGAAGAGTACGCCCATTTTTCGATCGAAAAAGAGTACATGTACTCTTAAAAGAGTACGTATGGTAGCCCTAGTCTAGGTACGCCTTAACGATCAGCTTCTTGTTCTCGTATCGCGACAGAGTAATTTGCATCGGACAGCTCGATTTAGAGAATCTCCTTAAGAGCTTCGCCGGAAAGGGATGACTTCAGGTACGTGAATTTCTCCATGGGCGCGAGTTGTTCGTTTAGGAAACGGTCTTCAAAACTTAACAGCAGCTCGTCGTTCTCTTCCTCTCGTTGTGCTTCAGCTTCATCCTTCGCGTCGCCGTAGAGCTCCTTGGCCTTCTTTTCTTCGCTTTCATACACAATCATTTCTATTTGCCGTTCTCTTTTCTGCAACAACTTCAACTGAACGTTCTTCGCCATTCTGACTGCAAATCTTATTCACTTCTACCTTAATTTCAAGCACTCTTACGCTTCAGAGCTGAAAAGGCAGTAATTCAACTCGAAGAGGGTCAAATGTAGAAAACAATTTCCAAATTTTCGTCCGAACAATCTGACACCCTTGGACCCAATTTGTCCAAAACTGACGAAATTCTGACACACTACTGACAAAGGCGAATTTATTGTTAAAGTTCAGGAGTTTATTCTTAATTTCTGACAAAATATCGAACGATCTTAAAATTTCTGACAAATCAGACACCCTTGGACCTGATTCGTCCAATACAGAATTACTAAAAACTGACTCAGGCTTCCAATTACTGACGTAATCAAACTTGTACCTTCAGACAAATTCTTAAACTGACACGTTGTTTTCTGACACAGGCTTAATATTTGACAATTCTTCAGACGATTTGTAAACTGACTCAATTTCTGACAAGTTTCAGATCAAATTTCTCTGACGATATTTCTGACAATACTCAGACAAGATTTCTTATAAAAACTTAAATTTTGACTCAGACTCAATTCTGACAAGATGTAGACAAGATTTCCGACAATATTCACTTAAGAATTCTGACACAAGCTTAGTTTCTGATTCAGACTTAATTCCGACAAGATTCAGAAACGATTTCCAACACAAACTTAATTTCTGATTCAGACTTAACTCTGACAAGATTTCCGACTCAAACTTAATTTTCTGAAAATTCAGACTTGATTGTGATAAGATTTCCAACTCAATCTTAAATTCTTCAGCAAACTTGTATTTTCTGACAAACTCATACACCTTGGACCCAATCCGTCCAGTACTGAATAGTTCTGACCAAAATAACTGACTTGCACCTTCTGTGCTTCTGACTTGCACCTTAATGAGCTCTGACATACACCTTATGTGCTTCTGACTTAGGGTATTTGCACTTAATTTTGATCAACTCGACGTTCCAACCGATCGCGACGCGAATTTGTGAGACTAGCAACCCGATATTGACAGCAGCGAGTGGGCACAACCAGTGTAAAAATGTAAAGTAAAAATGCCAATGAATTACCAAGAACAATTCTATTTAACGGACAAGGCACACACGTCATGCAACTAAAACAATTCAACTTCAATTCTAATTTTTATTAGCACTTTCTTTCGGCCGCATGCATCAAGCCAATATACTTCCTGCTTAATTAGTTTCAAACAACTGCTCCTTCAGACGTTGCGTCGTTTGCTGCTCGTAAAATCAGCTGTCCTCTGCTGTTCAATCAGCTGTCCTCTGCTTGGTAGAATGTCTGGTTGTTAGATCAGCTGTTTTCTTCTACGTTATCCCACTTCAGATAGCTGCTTCACTTTAACAGTTGATTCAGGTTTTTTCGCAATGGCTGACACTGTAGTCCGATGCACTTAATTGCATCCAAGCCAAGCGTCCAAATAATATGCACTCGCTTTGTTAGCGTTAACAATCACTTTGTCTTTATTGTTCACAATCGCTATGGCGATTTTGTGAGCCCAAAATGGTTCAAACTTTTGAGCTTGACCGAACGGCGTTCTTCACTTAAACTGCTTAAAGTCCAATTATGTCCCGGAACCACTTTCCTTACGGTCATCCGGTTCGAAGGACCAAATGTTTTGGTACCGGAACACTTTCGGAACTAGATTTAGAACTCGCGATAAGTTTTAACTTAACTTAAAAAACACAACTTTATTTCGGTTTCGATTGGGGGTTAATTGGCGATGTAGTCAACACGGCGGATTGGTTTGGACTGTTTTTTCTACACTTGTGTTTTACAAAAAGTGGCGAAATAGAGAAATGTATATAATGCAAAAGTTCTCTACAACAAACACATGTACATTATTCAAGTATTAAATACTGAGAGGAAAAAGCATAACTTTAGGTAAATAATTCTCTTTTGCTTTTCAATGAACAGAGGTTATCTCTCCTAACTCCTATGAGATATTTTAGATGTGTTTCAGATGGTCTAAATTCCCGTTCCCTTCTGACGTTTTGTTCTCCCACTACCACTAGGCCAGGGACCGCAATGTTTATACTTCAACACAATGCATTTTGAGGGTGATACGCTTAGAATATAAGGCTAGAAAGAATTTTATGAATTTATAAACTCAAAAAAATTTAAAAAATCATACAAGGTTTTGATACATTTTGATGTAATATTTCGACTTTTAAAAATTATACGTAAAGAAGCTTAAAACAAAAACTAGGATGGTTTTTGTTTCTTACTCAAATGAACTTAAGGAATTAAACATATTTCAGCTTTTGTGAGGTTTAATATTGATTATATAGTGGAATAATATAGTGTTTTTGATTGCCCCCATCATGTTTGTAAAATGCCAGGTTAACAATAATAAAATACAATAATAAAATAACAACAATAAATAACAGGTTAAATAGAATAAATAAATGATTTTTATCATTGAACCTTCAAATCTAAGCTCTGAATAACATCTTAAGAGAGAATTGGAGATCTAAAAACAGATTTGATAAAGTTTTTCTAATGGATGAACTGCCTCCATAGTATGGCAACCCTAACTTTTGTTTTATTCCATAAAATTATAATATACATAGATTTTTATAAAACTTCAGCTTTTCGTACAAAAATTATTACTTTCTAGCAGTTTCAATGAAATTATACGGAAATATTGCCCAAAAAACAGAAATTTTGTTCAAAACATAAATAGGCGCATTTAGCCTGCACGGTTTGAGGTTCGGCATTTTAGACTACACTTATAAAAAAAATCGTTTTCTTGGAAACAGAAGAAAATTTTAACATAAAGATTACTCCAATGTATAGAAAACATATGTCTGCACACGTGTATATAGTTATTGTACACATATTCGATGTGATATTTGATTAAATCAGTGTTCTGCTTAATAGGCGCATATAGCCCGCTCCTCCCCTACGTTTCGTCATCCATGAGGATGCATCCATCGTACTTCGTAAGAACCTTGTTGAGTAACTTCCGGGTACGTCTTTTGGCTATACATTCTGCTTTAATGACCGGTTTAATTGCTTGAATAAAATTCAAAAATCTATTACTATTTATATAACATGTGATTCTTCAGTATTGTGCGTCCAATTGAATGAATAATGAAATTCAATAAATTGTAGATTATTCATCAATGCATGCTAATGTTAAGATTACCTACTAGAGAAAAAATCTGTGGCTTGACCAATATAGATATAATAATGTTATTTTGAAGCCTTCGTTGTAAATTTGTAACAAATTATGAAGAAACAGTAATTTTTCACTGGCAAAATCAGCTCAAAGGTACTTTTAAAGTTTCTAACAAAAATTAATATAAATTAACCAACGGTGATTAACCCTTAATCAAAAATAATAAAAAACTGAATCCTAGCTCATAATATTTGTGCTTTTGGTAAATATTGGCTGCAGGCTTAATATTTTAATTGTGTTCAAAGACTCACAGGTTTACTTTTTTTTATATAAACATACAATTTTATCATAAAAACTACTACTACTTTGAGTTTGAAAAGCTGTCAAGCTTTAATTTGTATTTCTAAGTTCTAAGTTTTGGAATTTGGTATTCAAAAATCCATTGTTTATTGAGCAAGCTTTCCATATTTTTACTGAAAAAAAAAACTGTAAAAACAACACACGAAAAATTATTTTTACCAAGGCACATCAGCGGCGTTCAAATACTATCTCACCATTTCAAAAAGTGCATGCAAATTTATTTCGCTAAATTCAAGTTGAGAAATGTGAATTTATTTAAAATTGTGAATAATCTGGGAAAAGCGAGACTTACTTCTCGATATCAGGGCAGCCGGACCGGGCCGAGCATTTCCCCATTTTTTCTTGAAAAGTCCGGGTTTGCCTAGTTTAACCCGAGCAATCTGGAATGCTTATGAGGTATTTATGTTCAAATAAATACATACATACAATTACCGTTCACATTAATAGGATAGGATTCAGGTAGTTTTTCCAATATTGTTATGTTGTTACGCGTCAAACTTGCAAATTTTCTTCTAAATGTTTGATTAATTCACAGTTTTCGAAATTCCAACTGATCAATAATCATAGAGGGCAAAAAAGTTATTGCGAGTGATTAAAATTTAAAATTTGATGAGGGTTTCGTAGTTTGTTCGATTGATTCAAAAATTTACTCAAGATTTTCTAAACAAATAATTTAATTTTGCTAATTTAAGTTATTCTTTGCTTTAACAGTTCATGATTAATTTAAGCTTGATCTCAATGCTGGTGCTTCAAAAACTTATATTCATTAGTACTTTCTTCTTATAGATAATATTTTATTTTTTGAGCGTTGCATTTTTAAGGATTCCCAAAAATAAAAATTAATCGAGCTACGGTAGAGGCGCCTGAGACAAACTATGCCGAGGTTTTTTTATTATTTGAAAATAGAAAACTTTGCAATAATCACTGTACTAGAATCATATAATCAGAGATTTATTTTCAAATATTACATGGATATGTAATAAAGTACAAAAGTACACGTGTTTATGTTTAATGATTTTCCAGGGATAGAGATTTAAGTTTTCAAAATTGTGTTTTATAGTTCGACCCTCAAATTTTAAAATTTTGAAATTCGTTTTTTGAATCTCTATAATTCCAGATTTGGGGCAACTTATGATTATTTCACCAAAGTTTTTTCTTCTCTTAAATACAGAAATCTTTTACTACAAATTAGTTTACATTTTTAAAGTTTGGAATCAGTAGGTACATAATAATCCGGTCGTACCTACCATATTATCTTTATATGAATATGAGAATATTTGCCTTATGGCTCCATAACCATGCAACAATTTTGCTTTGCACCGATAAAAAAAAACGGATCGCCATTGAGAAAAAACCCAACTTCATCCAACGAGGGGCGGTCTCAAGTCTACTCCAGGGTCCTAACTTCCATGATGGCAATCAGAGGGAGGGAGCAAGAAAAGTTTCAGCGGAAGTGGGCAGCACTTGGCAGCACCACCTGTTGTGAGCAATTATGATTCAATTGAATGACCCCCTTCCTCCATTCCCTTCATATTCCTTGCCAACCCCTGTTGGATAGTCTCTTCATCTTACGCCATTGAAAAAAGTGAACAAGGAAATTTCGTCTCGCTTCGGTGACACTGTTGATGATTATGGCTGCCTGCCAATGTTACAGCTATATGCAGCTACATGATAATACGGCTTTCAAAATCACCATACAAATTGCAACAAGCGGGTCGGGTTGAGAGTACTTTCTCTCTTTCACTCGCTGAACCAGAGGAAGGGTTGCCGTTTTTATCGTTCACCAGCAGTGTCAACAATCACGCCAAACGATAAATTCCCAGAAAAACAAAAAAAAAAAAAAAACAAACGCCTTATTTATTATTGATTTACAAAAACTAGCATTTCATTTAATTTTCTTTGAATGTAAACATGGACAATTGAGATGAAATTTATTTAGTTTCTTTCTTTTTTGATAGTCAGAAGTCAGAAATCTAAAATCAGAAGTCAGAAGTCACAAATCAGAAATCAAAAGTCAGAAGTCAGAAGTCAGAAGCCAGAAGTCAGAAGTCAGAAGTCAGAAGTCAGCAGTCAGAAGTAAGAAGTCAGAAGTCAGAAGTCAGAAGTCAAAAGTCAGAAGTCAGAAGTCAGAAGTCAGAAGTCAGAAGTCAGAAGTCAGAAGTCAGAAGTCAGAAGTCAGAAGTCAGAAGTCAGAATCCAGAAGTCAGAAGTCAGAAGTCAGAAGTCAGAAGTCAGAAGTGAGAAGTCCGAAGTTAGAAGTCGGAAGAAGTTAGAAATCAAATCGTAAGCCAGAAAACAGAAAGCATAAATCAGAATTTAAACATAATCAGTACGAATTTAAAAATCACAAGATAGAAATCAGAAGTCAGACGTAATCATTTAAAATTCTGAAATTTAAAGTCAAAGGTCCGAAACAAGTAGAAAGAAATCAGCAGTTGATAGTAAGAAAATCTTAAGTCGGATGGAAAAAAAATCAGAAAATCAAATTATTTTTAGCAAGTTTTGACATACTCGAAATTTTAATCATTTTTGTCATTTTTGTCATTCTTGACATTTTTGTCATTTTTGTCATTTTTGTCATTTTAATTAATTTTGTCAATTTTGTCAATTTTGTCATTTTTGTCATTTTTGTAATTTTTGTCATTTTTGTCATTTTTGTCATTTTTGTCATTTTTGTCGTTTTTGTCATTTTTGTCATTTTTGTCATTTTTGTCATTTTTGTCATTTTTGTCATTTTTGTCATTTTTGTCATTTTTGTCATTTTTGTCATTTTTGTCATTTTTGTCATTTTTGTTATTTTTGTCATTTTTGTCATTTTTGTCATTTTTGTCATATTTGGCATTTTTGTCATTTTTGTCATTTTTGTCATTTTTGTCATTTTTGTCATTTTTGTCATTTTTGTCATTTTTGTCATTTTTGTCATTTTTGTCATTTTTGTCATTTTTGTCATTTTTGTCATTTTTGTCATTTTTGTCATTTTTGTCATTTTTGTCATTTTTGTCATTTTTGTCATTTTTGTCATTTTTGTCATTTTTGTCATTTTTGTCATTTTTGTCATTTTTGTCATTTTTGTCATTTTTGTCATTTTTGTCATTTTTGTCATTTTGTCATTTTTGTCATTTTGTCATTTTTGTCATTTTTGTCATTTTTGTCATTTTTGTCATTTTTGTCATTTTTGTCATTTTTGTCATTTTTGTCATTTTTGTCATTTTTGTCATTTTGTCATTTTTGTCATTTTTGTCATTTTTGTCATTTTTGTCATTTTTGTCATTTTTGTCATTTTTGTCATATTTGTCATTTTTGTCATTTTTGTCATTTTTGTCATTTTTGTCATTTTTGTCATTTTTGTCATTTTGTCATTTTTGTCATTTTTGTCATTTTTGTCATTTTTTGTCATTTTGTCATTTTTGTCATTTTTGTCATTTTTGTCATTTTTGTCATTTTTGTCATTTTTGTCATTTTTGTCATTTTTGTCATTTTGTCATTTTTGTCATTTTTGTCATTTTTGTCATTTTTGGTCATTTTTGTCATTTTTGTCATTTTTGTCATTTTTGTCATTTTTGTCATTTTTGTCATTTTTGTCATTTTTGTCATTTTTGTCATTTTTGTCATTTTTGTCATTTTTGTCATTTTTGTCATTTTTGTCATTTTTGTCATTTTTGTCATTTTTGTCATTTTTGTCATTTTTGTCATTTTTGTCATTTTTGTCATTTTTGTCATTTTTGTCATTTTTGTCATTTTTGTCATTTTTGTCATTTTTGTCATTTTTGTCATTTTTGTAATTTTTGTAATTTTTGTAATTTTTGTAATTTTTGTCATTTTTGTCATTTTTGTCATTTTTGTCATTTTTGTCATTTTTGTCATTTTTGTCATTTTTGTCATTTTTTGTCATTTTTGTCATTTTGTCATTTTTGTCATTTTTGTCATTTTGTCATTTTTGTCATTTTTGTCATTTTTGTCATTTTTGTCATTTTTGTCATTTTGTCATTTTTGTCATTTTTGTCATTTTTGTCATTTTTGTCATTTTTGTCATTTTTGTCATTTTTGTCATTTTTGTCATTTTGTCATTTTTGTCATTTTTGTCATTTTTGTCATTTTTGTCATTTTTGTCATTTTGTCATTTTTGTCATTTGATTTGTCATTTTTGTCATTTTTGTCATTTTTGTCATTTTTGTCATTTTTGTCATTTTTGTCATTTTTGTCATTTTTGTCATTTTTGTCATTTTTGTCATTTTGTCATTTTTGTCATTTTTGTCATTTTGTCATTTTTGTCATTTTTGTCATTTTTGTCATTTTTCACATTTTTGACATTTTTGACATTTTTGACATTTTTGACATTTTTGACATTTTTGACATTTTTGACATTTTTGACATTTTGACATTTTTGACATTTTTGACATTTTTGACATTTTTGACATTTTTGACATTTTTGACATTTTTGACATTTTTGACATTTTTAACATTTTTGACATTTTTGACATTTTTGACATTTTTGACATTTTTGACATTTTTGACATTTTTGACAGTTTTGACATTATTGACATTTTTGACATTTTTGACATTTTTGAAATTTTTAACATTTTTGACATTTTTGACATTTTTGACATTTTTGACAATTTTGACATTTTTGACATTTTTGACATTTTTGACATTTTTGACATTTTTGACATTTTTGACATTTTTGACATTTTTGACATTTTTAAACATTTTTGAAATTTTTGAAATTTTTGAAATTTTTGAAATTTTTGAAATTTTGACATTTTGACATTTTTGACATTTTTGACTTTTTGACATTTTTGACATTTTTGACATTTTTGACATTTTTGACATTTTTGACATTTTTGACATTTTTGACATTTTAGACATTTTTGACATTTTTGACATTTTTGACATTTTTGACATTTTTGACATTTTTGACATTTTTGACATTTTTGACATTTTTGACATTTTTGACATTTTTGACATTTTGACATTTTTGGCATTTTTGACATTTTTGTCATTTTTGTCATTTTTGTCATTTTTGTCATTTTTGTCATTTTTGTCATTTTTGTCATTTTTGTCATTTTTGTCATTTTGTCATTTTTGTCATTTTTGTCATTTTTGTCATTTTGTCATTTTTGTCATTTTTGTCATTTTTGTCATTTTTGTCATTTTGTCATTTTTGTCATTTTTGTCATTTTTGTCATTTTTGTCATTTTTGTCATTTTTGTCATTTTTGTCATTTTTTGTCATTTTTGTCATTTTTTGTCATTTTTGTCATTTTTGTCATTTTTGTCATTTTTGTCATTTTTGTCATTTTGTCATTTTTTTTTTGTCATTTTTGTCATTTTTGTCATTTTTGTCATTTTTGTCATTTTTGTCATTTTTGTCATTTTTGTCATTTTTGTCATTTTTGTCATTTTTGTCATTTTGTCATTTTTGTCATTTTTGTCATTTTTGTCATTTTTGTCATTTTTGTCATTTTTGTCATTTTTGTCATTTTGTCATTTTTGTCATTTTTGTCATTTTTGTCATTTTTGTCATTTTTGTCATTTTTGTCATTTTTGTCATTTTTGTCATTTTTGTCATTTTTGTCATTTTTGTCATTTTTGTCATTTTTTGTCATTTTTGTCATTTTTGTCATTTTTTGTCATTTTTGTCATTTTTGTCATTTTTGTCATTTTTGTCATTTTTGTCATTTTTGTCATTTTTGTCATTTTTGTCATTTTTGTCATTTTTTCATTTTTGTCATTTTTGTCATTTTGTCATTTTTGTCATTTTTGTCATTTTTGTCATTTTTGTCATTTTGTCATTTTTGTCATTTTTGTCATTTTTGTCATTTTTGTCATTTTTGTCATTTTTGTCATTTTTGTCATTTTTGTCATTTTTGTCATTTTTGTCATTTTTGTCATTTTTGTCATTTTTGTCATTTTTGTCATTTTTGTCATTTTTGTCATTTTGTCATTTTTGTCATTTTTTGTCATTTTTGTCATTTTTGTCATTTTTGTCATTTTTGTCATTTTTGTCATTTTTGTCATTTTTGTCATTTTTGTCATTTTTGTCATTTTTTGTCATTTTTGTCATTTTTGTCATTTTTGTCATTTTTGTCATTTTTGTCATTTTTGTCATTTTTGTCATTTTTGTCATTTTTGTCATTTTTTTTGTCATTTTTGTCATTTTTGTCATTTTTGTCATTTTTGTCATTTTTGTCATTTTTGTCATTTTTGTCATTTTTGTCATTTTTGTCATTTTTGTCATTTTTGTCATTTTTGTCATTTTTGTCATTTTTGTCATTTTTGTCATTTTTGTCATTTTTGTCATTTTTGTCATTTTTGTCATTTTTGTCATTTTTGTCATTTTTGTCATTTTTGTCATTTTTGTCATTTTTGTCATTTTTGTCATTTTTGTCATTTTTGTCATTTTTGTCATTTTTGTCATTTTTGTCATTTTTGTCATTTTTGTCATTTTTGTCATTTTTGTCATTTTTGTCATTTTTGTCATTTTTGTCATTTTTGTCATTTTTGTCATTTTTGTCATTTTGTCATTTTTGTCATTTTTGTCATTTTTGTCATTTTTGTCATTTTTGTCATTTTGTCATTTTTGTCATTTTTGTCATTTTTGTCATTTTTGTCATTTTTGTCATTTTTGTCATTTTTGTCATTTTGTCATTTTTGTCATTTTTGTCATTTTTGTCATTTTTGTCATTTTTGTCATTTTTGTCATTTTTGTCATTTTTGTCATTTTTGTCATTTTTGTCATTTTTGTCATTTTTGTCATTCATTTTTGTCATTTTTGTCATTTTGTCATTTTTGTCATTTTTGTCATTTTTGTCATTTTTGTCATTTTTGTCATTTTTGTCATTTTTGTCATTTTGTCATTTTTGTCATTTTTGTCATTTTTGTCATTTTTGTCATTTTTGTCATTTTTGTCATTTTGTCATTTTTGTCATTTTTGTCATTTTTGTCATTTTTGTCATTTTTGTCATTTTTGTCATTTTTGTCATTTTTGTCATTTTTGTCATTTTTGTCATTTTTGTCATTTTTGTCATTTTTGTCATTTTTGTCATTTTTGTCATTTTTGTCATTTTTGTCATTTTTGTCATTTTTGTCATTTTTGTCATTTTTGTCATTTTTGTCATTTTTGTCATTTTTGTCATTTTTTGTCATTTTTGTCATTTTTGTCATTTTTGTCATTTTTTGTCATTTTTGTCATTTTTGTCATTTTTGTCATTTTTGTCATTTTTTGTCATTTTTGTCATTTTTGTCATTTTTGTCATTTTTGTCATTTTTGTCATTTTTGTCATTTTTTGTCATTTTTGTCATTTTTGTCATTTTTGTCATTTTTGTCATTTTTGTCATTTTTGTCATTTTTGTCATTTTTGTCATTTTTGTCATTTTTGTCATTTTTGTCATTTTTGTCATTTTTGTCATTTTTTCATTTTTGTCATTTTTGTCATTTTTGTCATTTTTGTCATTTTTGTCATTTTTGTCATTTTTGTCATTTTTGTCATTTTTGTCATTTTTGTCATTTTTGTCATTTTTGTCATTTTTGTCATTTTTGTCATTTTTGTCATTTTTGTCATTTTTGTCATTTTTGTCATTTTTGTCATTTTTGTCATTTTTGTCATTTTTGTCATTTTTGTCATTTTTGTCATTTTTGTCATTTTTGTCATTTTTGTCATTTTTGTCATTTTTGTCATTTTTGTCATTTTTGTCATTTTTGTCATTTTTGTCATTTTTGTCATTTTTGTCATTTTTGTCATTTTGTCATTTTGTCATTTTTGTCATTTTTGTCATTTTTGTCATTTTTGTCATTTTTGTCATTTTTGTCATTTTTGTCATTTTTGTCATTTTTGTCATTTTTGTCATTTTTGTCATTTTTGTCATTTTTGTCATTTTTTGTCATTTTTGTCATTTTTGTCATTTTTGTCATTTTTGTCATTTTTGTCATTTTTGTCATTTTTGTCATTTTTGTCATTTTGTCATTTTTGTCATTTTTGTCATTTTTTGTCATTTTTGTCATTTTTGTCATTTTTGTCATTTTTGTCATTTTTGTCATTTTTGTCATTTTTGTCATTTTTGTCATTTTTGTCATTTTTGTCATTTTTGTCATTTTTGTCATTTTTGTCATTTTTGTCATTTTTGTCATTTTTGTCATTTTTGTCATTTTTGTCATTTTTGTCATTTTTGTCATTTTTGTCATTTTTTGTCATTTTTGTCATTTTTGTCATTTTTGTCATTTTTGTCATTTTTGTCATTTTTGTCATTTTTGTCATTTTTGTCATTTTTGTCATTTTTGTCATTTTTGTCATTTTTGTCATTTTTGTCATTTTTGTCATTTTTGTCATTTTTGTCATTTTTGTCATTTTGTCATTTTTGTCATTTTTGTCATTTTTGTCATTTTTGTCATTTTTGTCATTTTTGTCATTTTTGTCATTTTGTCTTTTGTCATTTTTGTCATTTTTTCCATTTTTGACATTTTTGACATTTTTGACATTTTTGACATTTTTGACATTTTTGACATTTTTGTCATTTTTGGCATTTTTGGCATTTTCGACATTTTTGACATTTTTGACATTTTTGACATTTTTGACATTTTTGACATTTTTGACATTTTTGACATTTTTGACATTTTTGACATTTTTGACATTTTTGACATTTTTGACATTTTTGACATTTTTGACATTTTTGACATTTTTGACATTTTTGACATTTTTGACATTTTTGACATTTTTGACATGTTTGACATTTTTGACATTTTTGACATTTTTGACATTTTTGACATTTTTGACATTTTTGACATTTTTGACATTTTTGACATTTTTGACATTTTTGACATTTTTGACATTTTTGACATTTTTGACATTTTTGACATTTTTGACATTTTTGACATTTTTGACATTTTTGACATTTTTGACATTTTGACATTTTTGACATTTTTGACATTTTTGACATTTTTGACATTTTTGACATTTTTGACATTTTTGACATTTTTGACATTTTTGAAATTTTTGAAATTTTTGAAATTTTTGACATTTTTGACATTTTTGACATTTTTGACATTTTTGACATTTTTGACATTTTTGACATTTTTGACATTTTTGACATTTTTGACATTTTTGACATTTTTGACATTTTTGACATTTTTGACATTTTTGACATTTTTGACATTTTTGACATTTTTGACATTTTTGACATTTTTGACATTTTTGACATTTTTGACATTTTTGACATTTTTGACATTATTGAAATTTTTGACATTTTTGACATTTTTGACATTTTTGACATTTTTGACATTTTTGTCATTTTTGTCATATTTGTCATTTTTGTCATTTTTGTCATTTTTGTCATTTTTGTCATTTTTGACATTTTTGACATTTTTGTCATTTTTGTTATTTTTGTCATTTTTGTCATTTTTGTCATTTTTGACATTTTTGTCATTTTTGACATTTTTTACATTTTTGACATTTTTGACATTTTTGACATTTTTGACATTTTTGACATTTTTGACATTTTTGACATTTTTGACATTTTTGACATTTTTGACATTTTTGACATTTTTGACATTTTTTACATTTTTGACATTTTTGACATTTTTGACATTTTTGAAATTTTTGACATTTTTGACATTTTTGACATTTTTGACATTTTTGACATTTTTGACATTTTTGACATTTTTGACATTTTTGACATTTTTGACATTTTTGACATTTTTGACATTTTTGACATTTTTGACATTTTTGACATTTTTGACATTTTTGACATTTTTGACATTTTTGACATTTTTGACATTTTTGACATTTTTGACATTTTTGACATTTTTGACATTTTTGACATTTTTGACATTTTTGACATTTTTGACATTTTTGACATTTTTGACATTTTTGACATTTTTGACATTTTTGACATTTTTGACATTTTTGACATTTTTGACATTTTTGACATTTTTGACATTTTTGACATTTTTGACATTTTTGACATTTTTGTCATTTTTGTTATTTTTGTCATTTTTGTCATTTTTGTCATTTTTGACATTTTTGTCATTTTTGTCATTTTTGACATTTTTGACATTTTTGACATTTTTGACATTTTTGACATTTTTGACATTTTTGACATTTTTGACATTTTTGACATTTTTGACATTTTTGACATTTTTGACATTTTTGACATTTTTGACATTTTTGACATTTTTGACATTTTTGACATTTTTGACATTTTTGACATTTTTGACATTTTTGACATTTTTGACATTTTTGACTTTTTTGACTTTTTTGACATTTTTGACATTTTTGACGTTTTTGACATTTTTGACATTTTTGACATTTTTGACATTTTTGACATTTTTGACATTTTTGACATTTTTGACATTTTTGACATTTTTGACATTTTTGACATTTTTGACATTTTTGACATTTTTGACATTTTTGACATTTTTGACATTTTTGACATTTTTGACATTTTTGACATTTTTGACATTTTTGACATTTTTGACATTTTTGACATTTTTGACATTTTTGACATTTTTGACATTTTTGACATTTTTGACATTTTTGACATTTTTGACATTTTTGACATTTTTGACATTTTTGACATTTTTGACATTTTTGACATTTTTGACATTTTTGACATTTTTGACATTTTTGACATTTTTGACATTTTTGACATTTTTGACATTTTTGACATTTTTGACATTTTTGACATTTTTGACATTTTTGACATTTTTGACATTTTTGACATTTTTGACATTTTTTACATTTTTGACATTTTTGACATTTTTGACATTTTTTACATTTTTTACATTTTTGACATTTTTGACATTTTTGACATTTTTGACATTTTTGACATTTTTGACATTTTTGACATTTTTGACATTTTTGACATTTTTGACATTTTTGACATTTTTGACATTTTTGACATTTTTGACATTTTTGACATTTTTGACATTTTTGACATTTTTGACATTTTTGACATTTTTGACATTTTTGACATTTTTGACATTTTTGACATTTTTGACATTTTTGACATTTTTGACATTTTTGACATTTTTGACATTTTTGACATTTTTGACATTTTTGACATTTTTGACATTTTTGACATTTTTTACATTTTTTACATTTTTGACATTTTTGACATTTTTGACATTTTTGACATTTTTGACATTTTTGACATTTTTTACATTTTTTACATTTTTGACATTTTTGACATTTTTGACATTTTTGACATTTTTGACATTTTTGACATTTTTGATATTTTTCTTCTTTTGCTTGAATTTTTTCTTGCATTTCTTGTATCAAATTGTGTCATTCTATAGTCCTAACGTGGTCAATCAATCTGGCAGCATTGTATCAATATTTAAATGCACTTGCCCTCGCACCTTTCTTCGGTTGAACCGGATGAATGGACGAATGGATGGTCGAACGGATGGATGGATGGATGAATCGATGCATGAGGGATCATGTGCACATCTCGGGGTTTGTCTTCAATTGAATCGGGTGTGCCCTCCTTTCTTCGCTGTTGGCCCACCCCAGTCACTCATCAGTCATCAGTCAGTAGCAAGAGATCACAAAGCTTTGGGGGTTTGAGAGTAAGTGAGATAGCTGCTTCAGTGTAAATAATTACACACCAAAGTCATCGGAGCGGGACCAAAAAAAAAAACAAAACGAAAAAAAAATGGGCAGAGAGCAGCTCAGATCCGAGAAAGCCTCTCGGGTTGGTTGATTCGACGATGGAAGGAAGCAAGTTGGAAAAAAGAGCTCAACTTGATGGCCCCAGTGAGCTAAGTGTGTTATTATTATTATATTAAAAGCAGCTCTTACATTTCTCCGACGGCAGCCAGCAGCTGTAAGTAGTAGAGAAGTGGCAACACACGTATCATATCGCGTCGATGCACCGTTTTTGGCATGCTGGGGATCAGAAGGAGGGGGGATCAAGCCGCAAAAAAACGGTCATACGAAAAAAAAGTGAGCCTCAATGTACTGTTCTTCATACTTACATACATTCCCCAAGCTGCTCGGTTGGCTGCCCGTCGATCTTTGATCGGTCGTTTGCTGCTGAGCTTTGCATGCCTCCAGCAAGTGGCGAATGAGGGGCCTTTTTTCAAGACTTTATTTCATTCGCGAGGGGGCATGAATGTGAGTGAGTGAGTGTATGATTCGGATGGATTGCACAAGGGCGGAGCATAAATTCACCGTTTGGCTGACGATGCTCTGAAACAACGACATCGCCAGCCGGAGATGATCGAGCTGTTAATGATCCCGGGCTCCGAATGATGTTGGCTGGTTTGGTAACAAAGTTGTCAAGATGCACTCGTATTGGTAGGTCTTCAGGCAGCTTTGCAAAGATTATTTGAATGCTTCAGGATGGTATAACAGATTCTATTCCAATTGATTTGAAAATATCAACTAACCGTAAAGTTTATAGATGTACTTCCATACCACCTGATAAAGTTTTGCCCATTTCCAGGGATATCCTTATTCGAGATTGGAGATTCATTCATGCTTTCTGTTGTTACCTAGACCTCTCGATGTGTTTCTCACGAGCCTTGAACACAACCAGACTGACTCAACAAGTCCCACACCTCCGTAATCCCTTCCGAATGTCCGTCTATTTTTTTACCCGGTTATAATGAAATAATCACGGGTCGTTTATCTTGATGAGGCATGCAATTCAACCTTGTGAAATAAAACTGTGTGTGCCTGGGAGACGCCCATAATTGATATTTTATGCCACGACGACGACGAAGACACCTCAAGCCGATGGACATCATTTGTCATCGGGGATGGTTTTTTGTCTATTTTTGACCGGTTAAAATGATGACACATTGATATTTTTTTGGATTTGCCATAGGGTTGGGCATGTACTGGGACAGATAAATGAACACCTCAAAGCACCTTGATGCAATCGATAGAAATTCAATAAACTTGAATTCTTGAAACTTCGCATTGAACGTTTCTGAATATTTATGGAATGTATGACATACTAGCTGACCCAGTATGTTTTGCTACACCATCCAAAAATTGTTCAAATTTGTCGAAAATATTATAAATGAAAAAAAATCGAAATAAAAGCAAAGCTTCAATTTGAAAATTTGTCCTATTTCAATGTCGAATAAGTTTAATTTTTGTTTTTTTAACACCTCATTTGGAATTGGTTTTATAATGAATGTCTTCAATAAAAAATTTTCTCTGTTCTTTTTACTTTTCCAGTCAATTTTCAACTTTCTTTCAATTATCACAAACGAAGCAATTTTGAGGTTTCCAATATAGAAATAAATTTCTGATTTTTTTCAGAAAACTTTTTCAATTAATGATTGTTAGAATTCTTGGTATCAAAATCAAAACTGATGATAACGAACATCAAGGCCTCCCATTTTTGGAATGGCCTCACCTGGAATTTTTTTCTGAACTTCATGTACTGAATTTTCAAAAATCGTTTATATTTTGATTTATTTGTTTGGTTTAATTTCTTTCATTCGAACACCATGCTTTACTAGATACATGGAAAAAAATGCAAGTGCTTATTTTGGGATGAGATTAAAAATGGAAAGGTTTTCAATACGACAAATCATCTAACTATGTAAAAACTCGGTTTAAAACTTTTTTATAAGATCATCACCTCAATATTATTAAATTGCTGCAAAACTTCAAGAAAGTAGTAAGAGGTTTCGTTTATATAAATGCAAGGGGCGTTTTTCAATTTAAAAAATCGGCTCATAACATAAACACATTCTCCAAGCCTTTTTATGAGTAAAAGAAGTCATTCCATGCAGTGAATGTTTCATTTAAACAAATCTGGACAGTGTACCAAATTCTTAAAACTAGGGCTACTGGACTTGAACTTGGAAATTGTTGTTGTTGAGTACACTTTTTTTCAAAAAGTTGTTAAAAATGTCTGTTTCAAATTATGCGATTTAATAATCATTACTGTTCAGTAGGGTGTCCCAAAATTGCATAACTTCTGGGAATCTGGGGGCTCACCCTCCAAATGGTAGATTAGGATGTGCTGAACAAACTTTTGTATGGAGCCGACTAAAAAAAATCATGTTTAGAGGTTCCGCAAGCGCGATCTTTAAAAAAAGTCCACTTTCAAAAGATTTGATTTTAAATAAATTCTGAGTCCAAAAATTTTCATAAAATTTATATATTTTATATTTTTTCAATTTTGTTTGAGTTAAAAACTACACGTAAAAAATACAAAATGAACCAAATTTCTCTCAAAATGTAAAACTAGCAAGCTATTTTCAAGAAAAAAAATTTTTTGGTCCAAAAATTCTGAATTCAACTGACCAAAATGTGTACCAAGCATAAAATATTTTTGATACCAATGCCAATACCAATGTTAGTCTTATTTGAAATTTTAATAAAACTTACATAATCAAGCAATCGATTGATAAAGACAAAAATGTACGATGAAAAACCAGTTTTTAATGCTTCTTTAGAACACTATGTCTCAGAATCCCTTTCACACTTGAGATTCAGTGCAACCCCTTCCTGTTGTCCGATTCTGCTCAAATTCGGCATATGGCCTTCTGATGACTCCTTTAAACCATCAAAGTCTTTTTTTGCAAGTATTTTGATTTTAAAGTAGGTATTTATTAAGACAAATTTGATAAATTAGATAAAAAAATATCCTAAATTGTGATTTTTGCTTAGCATTAAATCGTGAATAGCTGTTCACACGTTGATACAAACCACATGTTTTGTTCAGCTAAGTTTATGTGCACAAAAATCCGCATCTTTTGATGGCATTTATATCAAAAATATTCCAAGCTTGGTACACATTTTGGTCAGTTGAATTCAGAATTTTTGGACCAAAAATTTTTTTTTTTCTTGAAAATAGCTTGCTAGTTTTACATTTTGAGAGAAATTAGGTTCATTTTGTATTTTTTACGTGTAGTTTTTAACTCAAACAAAATTTAAAAAATATAAAATTTATAAATTTTATGAAAATTTTTGGACCCAGAATTTATTTTAAATCAAATCTTTTGAAAGTGGACTTTTTTTAAAGATCGCGCTTGCGGAACCTCTAAACATGATTTTTTTTAGTCGGCTCCATACAAAAGTTTGTTAAGCACATCCTAATCTACCATTTGGAGGGTGAGCCCCCAGATTCCCAGAAGTTATGCAATTTTGGGACACCCTACTGTTCAGGTTACACTTTGGCTTTGTGAGCAACAAATTTATTTGAGTTTTATCGTGGATTTGTGCACCACGTTAATGTACCATCTAACACAGCTCGACTAATATCGTTCCGCAACAACCATATTGGGCGGATTGATAATGAAGATTTCTTGAAAATATTCGTGTTTTGTCATATTTTTGTTAATTTCAATTATCTTATAATATTTTTAATAATCTTATAACTTTAAATCATAGATGTGTGCCGTGAAAAGAAAACCATGTAAGTAAAATAACACAGATGTGTGACAAATTTGTCCAAAACAACTTGAAAGTTGTTTAAATTTTGTTACATTTGATATGACTTTTATATGGGCCCATCCCTTTTTTAACAAAGACAGGAAGTTTCACAACAATAAATCATCTGAATATGGCAAAAACTGTCCAAAAATTCTTAAAATCATCTCATTATGTTGGAATTCGTTTGAAGAGCAGTTTTGATCAGAATCACAAATAATTTGTATGAGTTGTGTCACATTTTTTGTTAATTTTGTATGAAAGTATTTATTTGAAACATTTTTGGAGACGAATTCATGAAAAATTCACTTTAATTTGGTTTTTTTTCTTGAGCAATTTAGAAAGAATTCTTTAGTAGCTAAATAGGAACTAACTATCATCGATTTTTTGAAATCCTAAAACTTGCATTTAAATCTGGTGAAGATTGTCAGAAGTTTTCCGGCACGTATTTGGGCTGGATAAATCCAGGCTTTTTTATTAAAAACCTTTCAAAATTCGGTTATTCTTGTTCCAAATTTCCAAACCGAAATCCGGGCAATGTCCGGGAAAGTCGACAAAAATCCTAGAACATTGAACATAAAACTTGAAAAAAAACTTTTGATTCATTATTTTTTCATCAAAAAACATCCCAGATTTTGAATTGTATTTCAGTCTCCCAAAAATTCGTTTATGTCCATTTAATAAATCTAGCTTGATAAATGTCATTTTAAAACGACATTTATTAACAGCTTTTTGGTTTTCCAACCAAAAAAATGTTAGTAAATCTGGAAAAAATCACGGCTCGAATCTTTTTCAATTTTTTTTTATTAAATATCTTGAAAGTTCAGATTCAACCGGGTTATCAAGCCAGTGGAGTTCTGCTTATTAAATTTGAACTTACAAAAAGTTATTTTTAAAAGCCTTCAGTTTTGAAAAACAAAATAAAAAAATTAATCCTATTTTCGAAAGTTAAAGATTAAAATTTTGTGGTTCAAATTGGATCTATGCAAACTATTTCTAAGTGGCCTGCGATCTCTTGCAATTTAAATTCCTTAGCGGAAAAGACATCTTGATCATTTTATTTTGATTGTGGAACTCATTTATAGGCTGAACCTGAATCTGAATTTTGAAACTTGGTTCTTTTTTTGGGGCGACTAAGTTCAAAATTTTAATTTTCAATCTGTTCTGGAATTTCAAAACTTTTTTCTGGAATGTTCATGAAAATGGTTTCAGAATTTAAAAATAAGAGAATAGAAAACAGTTTCAAAGCCGCCTATCATTAATCCAAAATTATTATCCAAATGTGTTGGTATACAATGATTATTCTTTATTCCAATTATCTTTTTCTCATCCGACTTGTAAATCTTAATAAAAATGAAAAATTTCGAAAGATGAATCTGCATATATCTCCAATTTGAAGCTTTGTAATGTTTGAGTTTTGCATATGATTCGATTAGTTTTCGAGGTTTTGATATCAGTTCTGAGTCATGATTGTTACTGTCGAATAACCTTACACCACAGACAAACAGACGGGACACTCTGTTTCCGATTTTCGCAAACCGGTTCAAGATTTTTCAAAGCTAGGCAATGTCGCCACCAGGGTGCACTGGTCTGAAAATTAAACCTTCCTCATCATAGTAGCTGATTGTTTTTCATATCCCTACGAAGCCTTACACCCATCAAACCTAAAGGTAAACAAACTACGTTTTATCAAAATAAAAAAATTCTGTAAAGTTTCATAGTTTAATATTTTCAAAAAAACCACGTAGATACTCCACTTCCTGTGTCCGTCAAGAACCCTGTGAAATGTCAACCCTTACCGAATATGTGAACCAGTTCCTTGGAGCTTATCGGTAAGAGTTGATAAAGGAATTGGGTAGCAGTATCGGATACTTTAAACCAAGAAAAAAATGATTATAATAAGGAACAAATCTGGTTTTTTCATATCCATATCATTTGGCTGGGCGGCTCTAAGGCGACGAGGGGTCCCAGAGAAACTAGTCCATCTCATCGAAGCACAATACGAGGCATTTTCGTGCAAGGTCTTGCACGACGGTGTCTTGTCCGAACCAATCCCGGTAACTGCTGGAGTAAGACAAGGATGTATTCTATCACCGCTACTTTTTCTAATCGTAATGGATGAGATTCTGACTGGATCGATTGACTGTGCACCGAACCGAGGATTGCCGTGGAATCCTTCAACAATGGAGCAACTGAACGACCTTGACCTGGCTGACGATATTGTTTTGCTCGCCCAAACACAACCAGATATGCAGAGCAAACTCGACGACCTCACCGAAAGTTCCAAGGCAGCAGGTCTCAAAGTCAATGTCGGAAAGACCAAGTCGATGGAGATCAACACAGGAAATCCCTCCAGTTTCATGGTAGTTGGGCAACAAGTTGAGAAAGTGGAGTGCTTCCAGTATCCGAAACATCTGGCGGTCACGCCAGATCTCTCTACGAACGAAAACATAAGCGGTAATGACGCGAAAACTGCAAGTATTTGTAAACCGCTGCCTGCGGAATATCATCCGCGCTTGGTGGCCTGGCAACTGGATCTCGAATGAGGAACTGCATCGCCGGTGTCATCAAAGGGGGCTAGAAATCGAGATTCGGGAACGTAAGTGGAGATAGATTGGACACACGCTGCGAAAAGATGAAAACGAGATTTGCAGAGAGGCACTAGATTGGAATCCAGAAGGTCATCGATGAAGAGGCAGACCCAGAAACTCGTGGCGGCGAAGCCTAGCCGCTGAAATCCGAACTGTCGACGAGAATCTTGACTGGGACCAAGTGAAGACGCTGGCTCCGGATCGTCAACAGTGGAGGTCTTTTACCACGGCCCTATGCGCCGGAGGATCGGCGCGGGATCATTAAGTAAGTAAGTATATCATTTGGCTGCAACTGTGAGTTTTTTTCAACCAGATGTGAAGCAAATGACCTAACGCAAATGAACAAAAATATATTAAATTTGTTGAAATAAACTACAATCAAATACCTTTTCTATAAGGCTGTGTTTATTTACTTAAAGGCACATGACTCAACTCGACTTCTAAATGGCTGTTCCTGTTGATTCAGCTGCTGCCCAAAAAGCGAATGTTGAACAAACAAATATAGAATCATGACAAAAATTGTCCCTTTAACTTAAGAAGAGATCATTTGAAGGCGATTCAGTTCTCAAAAGTCATGTACTACGTTATATTTTCTAATGTCAATTCTGTCAGAATATTTAATGATGTGATTAGAACCGCTGGGTGTCCCTAGGGCGTAGTAGTCAGTAGAAACTCTTTATGTACAAAAAATCCGGATACCCAAATTGCTTTCAGGAAAGAATCTGCATGGGGGAACTTAGTAAATGTTTAACCGGAATATCATTTAATCAAATCAGATATGTGTGAAGTGCTATATTGCGATGCCTACCAAAAAAAAAAAAAAAAAATAAAAAAAAAATAAAATAAAAAACTGGCAGGCAAGCGCGCGTCCTGCACCCAACCACAAGACAAGTTGCAGCATCGGATCACATGGCCAGCAAGGAACCATCGAGTTGATCGGAAACAGTTCACTTATAGTCCTTAGCCGGACGCACAATATTTATACAATATGATGAGATTGGTGTTATCTAGAGAACCGCATTTTCGTCAATATCTTATAAAAGGCTTCCAGCACTTGAGCTAAGAACCATAAGGCAGCACACCATAAGGGTTTTCAGGTTTTTTATGCATGTAAAAGCACTTTCTAAATTCAACTTATGATTTTAACAATAATTCAGACTAGTCTGTTTGTTTACAATAATAATGAAAAGTTTGATTTCATGGGTATTTTGATGATTTTAAATTTTCCGAATCGGTTCATGATTGCATTTGGTCATAATAGACAATGTCGACACCAGATGGCAATGCAAGCAGTTTTGCAAAAATTTTGATAGTTTTTCTTCGGAGTGTCATGTCTGTTTGTCTGTGCTTACACCATCATCAAAATTTCATTAAGAATAACAAATTTTAAGTGTAGAGTAGAATACCTTGCTTTTGATGGACCCCTCAAATCCTTCCTCCCCCTGTTCCTACGGCCATGGGCCGAAGGTTGCTAGGCCGAATGAGTTAACAGGCCGTAGGATGTTTGGTCGAATAGGAAAGTAGGCCGAATGGGACATTTGGTCGAAAGTTATTTGGCAAAATGGTCATGAGGTCGAACGGATATTAGGCTGAATGTATGCTAGGCCGAATGGTCGTTCGCCACATGGTTGCCAGGCTGAATGGATAAGCCTATACAAAATTTTAATGTTTTCCTGCATATTAGGCCGATTGATCGTGCGACCGTTATTGCAGATAGAAGCAAATATACTTAAAATTTAGTAATTTTTTAGGCTGACCTTGGGAAACATTATGACTCCAAAATGCGCTCCAGATGAAAATTGTCACATAAAATGATCCTAGTGGAGAAGTGCGTACTAGAATCAAACGATTGGAGCCACGTGTCCGGCAGATTAACTTTTAATCTCTTAAATATTTCTCTTCGCAACATTCATAGACAGAGAATCCAATAAAGTTAAACAGTTTCATACTATAATTAACATCCTTTAATCAGCTCATTAATTTTCAAGCGGTTAAGATTCACTAAACAAATCATTCAAGAATGAATTGCCATTGTTTAGCTGGTCATGAAACAGAGTCGATTTGGAGTAATTTTCAGAGTCGATTTGGAGTAATTTTTGAATTTCTTAAACTCTGAGATATTTAAAGTATTGATTTGACCTCAAACTCATTCATTGATGCTTATTTTTGCAGAATTTTGATTTTACGTTTTCACAATTAAATTTTTAATGTTATGTTTGTATGGAAAAATAAAAAATTTTGTTCTTAAATACGAACATGATTTTTATTTTAACGCTGGAACAGAGTGTTTGTTTTTAAACCAATTTGTAAATTTTCTAAAGAAAATTTTTTGTTGACCAATTTTGTCGAAAATCGTAACTTAGAATCTCATTAGATAACTGAGTATCAGCCTGTTGAATGGAATTGAAGGTCGGTCAATCAAACCCAAAAAATTCAAACCAAAAGAAAGCTATTTGAACCCTATAGTTTTAGAAATTCAAAATTGACTCCAAATCATCTTAGTTCGCTAGATATTACGCAATTCATTTAACCTTCGACTTATGCAAAGAGCGGTTAGCGCTTTAAGTTTAAGCGATAAATTTTTCAGCATATTAAGCAGATTTCTTTAGTTTCGCTTACTTAGATCGCTTACTTCGATTGAGTTGATGATTTAACTTGTGGCGCTAATTATTCTGTTAGCGATGCTGAACACTGCTGAGAAGCAAAACTCAAATGTTATAAATTTGATAAAAAAAAAAACTATATTCTAAAATAAATAATACAACGCTTTAAGTATCTTTAGAAGATCAATTTATAAAATTTTATAGTTCTGAAAAACAGCATGCCGAATTTTGGAATTATACGGCTAAGATTTCATCGCAGTAATTAAAGTGTAAAGTTAAGCTTTCTCCAAATATAATAACAATCAGCTTTTTTTCCATAATCTTTTGAATGAGATGAGAAGATGTGCAATATATATGTCTTTACCCAAGTAACAATTTGAGTTTTCTAAGGGACTCCATACCAACTATAAATTAAAGCTATAAAACCGCGTCCGGTTATGTAAGGATCAATAAAACTGCAATACAACGCTTAGCAGCACAAAAAGCCCCATCTGCAGTAGGTTCTGTAGAGCAAATTATAAAACTTTGATGTGCCAATTCAAATTTCAAATTCTTTATAAATTCCGCTTATAAAACCTATTAATATATTATTTTCATCTACAAACAATTTTTTGCTCCTTAATGAGGATCCTGGTGATCAATTTTAAAACAAATGAATCTCGTCCGAAACAAATATAAAAATAAAATGAAACACAAAGCTTATCCTGTTTATCATCATTGTATTCAGTAAATCAATGTTATTTTTTCATCCTGAATTTCGTTGCCTGTTGTTGATTCACTTGCGCTTTAAAATATACCGCAAATATGTATGAGAAAAGTTGAGAAAAATTAGGGGCCAGCTAAAATTCGTACTTTAAATGAATAATAATCCGATCAATAACATTAAAATAATATCGCTTCCAACTTTTGAATCTTTTGTGCGGTTGGTAAACAATTTTTCTACATTATACCAGCCATAATGCTGTAAAAATGTATTAAAAACATGCACAAGATAAAGTTTACTTTCTAAAATAGAAAGACATCGTTTATACATGGGGATTTTTTTTTATTATCTGACGGGTTTGCGCCGGGGGTCTTCAGATTTTCTCCAAAATTGAAAATATGGTTCATTTTTGCGACTTAGAAACACATGTATTTTTTCAGATCTCTAACATTTTTATTTTTTGAGTTAGCTTCGGTTAAATTTTTTTGTAAATTAAAAATAACCATTTTTCAAAGCTACATAACTCTGTTATTTTTCAACGGAAATTATAAAATAGCACATCAAAATGCATTGAAATTTTATCAGCTTTCCAAATAAAATATTTGAAAAAAATTAAATAATTACCTTCAACATGAAAAGTTGTAAATAAACTTTAAATGGCGTCTAAAAGTACCGTCCGCACCACCGAATATTTTGCAAAAAATGCCATTGTATAGCTCGATTCATGATGCAACTTTCATCTGAAGACACCAAAGTGGGCCATTAACACCTTGAAGAGTTATGAAAGAAATAATGACAATAAATCTCTTTTTTTACATCGAAAACAAACAATGGTCGAACAACTGCACTCACATATGGAGATAGCAAGCACTTCTAACAACATGGAAACAAAAGAACTTATCAAAGCAGGTAATAAACACTATTTTTTCATCCTTTTTAGACTGCCCCTACTCGCATAACAGTCCCATATGAATTTTCGTCATTTTAGGTCAACATAAGGCTTCAAAATAAAACACTAAAAAAAGAGGTATTGTTCTACCAATTTCGAAAAAAAAAATCAATTCGTGGCTGTCCTATAGGAAATATACCTGAATAACAGTCCTATATGTGAAATACCACGGATTTGGTTACTTTTCAATGCTTCTTTTGGCGAAATAGTCTTTGGTTTATTGCTTTGAATCATTTAAACATTTGTTTTAACTCACTTGATGTCGAATGATGCACAGTAGTTCTCGAAGGCAGGTCTGAATTTCTTAGGAATGACTTCCTGAGCGAAAAACTATCGGATGCAATCAAAAATCATCAAAAGGTTCAACCAACAATGTGGAATTCACGATATTTTTTTCCAAAAGTATGTTTTTTTTTCTGGCAATTGCATTTAGAAGTTTAAAATGATCAAATTTAAGTCCTAGAAAGTAGCTTGGTGAACAAAATATATTCTGTATGGGACTGTTATGCGAGTAGATTTGAAAAAGGTTTCAAATATGGTCGATTAACAGTCCCATAATGAATATAAATGGTGCTCTCGACCTTACCAATAACCCAATTTCGAAAATTTCAGGTCTAACGATTTATTATGACAACCTAGAAACGATCTTCGTTTATCCTGAAAGTGATGGTCACAACTTAAAAATATATTCCAAAACAGAAAAAGCTGATTTCCTCGCTTGCTTGTTTTAGCATATGGGACTGTTATGAAAGAAGGGCCGGTAGATTGTTGCAGCTTAACTGACTTCATGTTATATCCAAAAATCTAATAACGTATTCGTTTATACTCAGTTTTGCACCAGGTCACAACAAGTTATGCACATTGTACTGTCATTTTTAAAAGTTTATGCGCTAAGTTTTGCATCCGTAATTCCCCAGATTTGAATGGGAAGGTGGAACACTGAAGTTTTGTGTGTGAGCGATCGAGGTAGCAAAACACTGACGACGAATTATGTTCTTTCTAGTATGGTAAACCTCAAAACTGGGCGAATGGAGAAAACGAATACGGTAAAAGTATCATATTTTCATCATTTTACAGCCTGGGCTGGCCATACTGAGCTCTTCGATTATTTCTACAACATTTGTGCCACTTTCTCATACTTTTTTGATCTACGGGAAAGGATTTTGGTGTCCAGTGCATAGCTCCCGATATAAAAACTATGTAAAGCACGTCTATATTTCATTTATTAATCACATTTTTGTGATCCCAAACACAGGGACTGAACCTTCTACTATTGGCATTGATTATGCTTCACAATGATCTTTGATCGAAAAGTTAATAAGTTATATAGCATATGACTAGGTTGTAAAAGCAACATTCCCATTATTTGTTATATCACATTAACAATACGATACTAAGAATTTTGGTTTAAATTTAAAGTCAGTTTTGCTGCAAACACTCTACAAAGCACGAAAAAGTAGTGTTTATTACCTGCTTTGGTAAGTTCTTTTGTTTCCATGTTGTTAGAAGTGATTGCTATCTCCATATGTGAGTGCAGTTGTTCGACCATTGTTTGTTTTCGATGTAAAAAAAGAGATTTATTGTCATTATTTCTTTCATAACTCTTCAAGGTGTTAATGGAACACTTTGGTGTCTTCAGATGAAAGTTGCATCATGAATCGAGCTATACAATGGCATTTTTTGCAAAATATTCGGTGGTGCAGACGGTGCTTTTAGACGCCATTTAAAGTTTATTTACAACTGTTCATGTTGAAGGTAATTATTTAATTTTTTACAAATATTTTATTTGGAAAGCTGATAAAATTTCAATGCATTTTGATGTGCTATTTTATAATTTCCGTTGAAAAATAACAGAGTTATGTAGCTTTGAAAAATGGTTATTTTTTATTTACAAAAAAATTTAACCGAAGCTAACTCAAAAAATAAAAATGTTAGAAATCTGAAAAAATACATGTGTTTTTAAGTTGCAAAAATGAACCAAATTTTCTATTTTGGGGAAAATCTGAAGACCCCCGGCGCAAATTGTCAGATAATAAAAAAAAATCCCCACATTCATCATTATTTGTCATAAAAATGGCGCTAATCTATAAAATTTATAATAGTCTTGATTGAACACTTAAAAAATGTTTTGTTTTCGTAAAATAACTTATCGAACTAATAAACTTTTACATAACTTTTATGTTTTAATAAAATGTGTAAAATTCGAAAAAGGGACTTGGATGCCGATTCTATAAATCGGAAAAGTTATATATCATTCTGTGAGGCTTCCCTACAAAACTGCTTTAGCCTTGATGCGTTTCTTTGAGGCATTTTGATAACTCTTATAAACACAAAAAGTGTCGAGGCCTTCTAGAAAAATTCTTGAAAGACCATTACATGTGCCTTATAAAACCTTTCCGATTTATATAATGTTGGCGGTAAAGGAATGGATAATCAAATAAAAAAATTAGAGTATTTGTTTAAAACTTTTATTGTATTGAAAATTATTACATATCATTTTCCGGTTAATATCTTTAAAAAAATATAAATTTTTTGAGGCTCATAGCAAACAAAATAATTACACCTGAGATTCCACAACAACACTATGCTCTCTCAGCTGTAATCAGATATGGAGCATTGCAGCATGCCATAAAATTAATTGACACAACTTTCCAAATTATTCGAAGATAACTTTATTCACTTAGAAAAACACAATGTTCTGATGCTCTTGAGAGACAACTTTGTTCATCGATTATTTTAACGAAAACTTCAATTATCTTGGAACAAGACCAATTCCGGTAAGCTGTACACTTCCAGTGGATAATTAATCCTGACCCGAGCGACGAGGTCAATTTCATCCGAACAGAACACAAGTGCTACAAAATAATTTAAAAAGGCTGTTATAGAACAAAACAGGTCTGTATGCAGGTGTTTCATGACTTTTTCAAATGGTTCATGTTTAAAGATATAAAAATGTTTTATAGCTTGCACAAAGAGTCAAATAAGAAAAGCAATCAGATAAATTTATTGCTGTTTTATAGATTGACTTTATAAGACGCCTGCAGCTATCCTGGCGATATGTTGTGAATGGGTTTTCAATGAATACATTTTGAAATAGTAAACAGTATAATATATCTAATATATAAAGATGAGTTGGACTATATATGTTTGTTTGTATGCACCTTATACAAATCGACACCGCTTAACCGATTAGCCTGAAATTTGGTACAGAGATGTACTTGGACCAGGGTAAGGTTTTAGTTATAGTTCTGAGCCCCGCCCACCTAAGAAAAAGGACCCTCCCATACAACTTTCGTTTTTATTCCCACGAATCAAAAGTCATGGCCCCCATTTTGTCAACCGACTTTTTTCCCCTTGGCGGGTTGTTTTCATCATCACCATGGGCCGGGCATTAGAAACAACTATCCAGAGTTCACGTGTACTCGTGAGTGTAGAGCATTTCGGAAGGAAGTGTGGTGCTCTACAAATTGTAGAAGATAACGGTGCGATTTACACAGCGCACTGTCTGATTTGAGAAGTGCGGACCAACCATGCCAACGAGTTTTTTGAATGCAATAAAGAGCTTACATTTTGGATTGAAAAATACAACTAGCCTGTAGTAATATTGACTTAAATTGTAGTACTTTTCAAAGTGCTCCCTACTGCTGTTGGGGGGCGGCTTTGAGAGTTGTCAATAATATATAGTGAACAGTGAATTTACTTTTTCAGCTAAATAACTATTTGGACTGAGTTGTGAAAACTAACCAACCGATTCCAGCTTTTAAGAATGAACCATTTTCATATTCTTGGTGTTTCCAAAGAAAAAGAAAAGTTGCCTATTTAGATTCAGAGTTATAAGGCTGCGATTTCAACGCATTGATAGCCACCTGGGAAATCAAACGGGAGATTAGATAATTGAATCTCAGGTTTTTAGTTTTATACAATTCAATTTCATTGGCCAATTTATAACTTTTGAATTATTATTGGTCATCAATGCGTTCAATTCTACCATCCAATTCTAAAAATCTTTACATTGATCACTGTTCACAATAGTTAATGGGAGAAGGCTGGAACGAATATCAAATTTTTTCTTTTGTCAACCCCCCCCCCCCCCCCCCTTCTCTCCTTACAAATTTCCAAAAATTATCTCGAAGGGTAGTATGTATAACTAAAATTTGAAGTATTTTAAGTAAATTTGGAAAAAAATCAAATATCCAAAAGATTACAAGACCAAAAAACAAATTTTGGAAGACTGTAGTTATTTTATTTATTGAATACTTGATTTTATTGAATTTTTTTATAAAAATTACTTGATTACTTGAATAATATAGCATGCAATTTTGTTTCATACAAGCTTTCGTGCAATTGATTCCTATTTATTTGTTTTCGTATTATTTTTTTATTAAGCCCCCCTCGCGATGTTCCAATTCGAGTGACAAAAGAAGGATTTGAATTTTGCTGCGGTCTAATGGTTTCCAAAACAAGAAAAATTGAAATAGAACTCAAATCAAACCTTGATCATACCATTATAAAATAGGCGGTTTCAGTTCCGAGATGATTGGTTTTCGATAACTTAAAAACTAATAGAATAAATTTCTACATTTAAGAGAAACTAATCATAAAACAATGCGAAAAAACAGGGAAAAAGCACACATATAATTGGAAACATGTAAAGTGAGCCTTCAACAAGGTTCAGAAGTTTTTTTTTTAAATTTCTAAGTAAATAAAACTTTAATATACTATTTTATGGGGAAATCATCCATGTTGAAAAGTGGGGAAAATTATAAAAAAAAAGTTTCCTTATTTGAAGATAAAAAAAAATATTGCAAATCTATTAAAGCTTAGTGAGCTTAGCTTGGTGAGTAAAATATGTTTTTCGTGATAGAATAAATAAGCATATAAGTGAAATTATTTAAAAATTCTATTAAAGAAAACCTCATTACTAAAAGTTTTTCAATAATATGAAAACGATAAACACATCGAATAATCGTCATCAAAGTTTGAAAAATTAACAAAACTAACCCAGCTTAACATGGGCGAAATTTCTAACAATAATGAACAAAAAGTCAAACGACTCATATTGATTTATATTTTTGTGAACCCGAGCAAGGCCGGGTAAAATCAGCTAGTCACTTATAAAACTCCTTGCAAAAATCATAAAACCTATTCTACTTTTGTGTGTTACGTGGGTAGATGGCTAAAATAATAAAAAAACATGTTTTTTGAGGAAATGATTCCACACTTTCAGCCAAGAGTGAGCAAAAACTCAGTTGAATATATGAAGTCTGTAATGTAATGACTTTGAAGTATCCTTCAGAAGACATTTATTGGAATGGTTCTGTAGATTTGATCTTTTCGCAGAAACCAGATCGCGTATTAGCACACTTCTTGAAAGTTATTGCTCATGTTCACAATAAGTGTCATTCTCCATTTGGCACATGATCCCACACCTGGGCCCATCCACCTTCCACCGATCCAGGAATGTCAAAATGGCGTTCACACAAATCACCTGGGCAGCAAGTCGAGCGTGCTGAAAGTGCAAAGTCAATCAAAGAAACAAACCGGCCAGGCCCAAAAACGAGAGCCCTGCGCCCTCCTATCCCGTTTTGTTCTGCTCTGTTCAATTCGAATATGCAAAACGGTGATGGCGATGCTTTTCACACGCATTCATTTGTCAATCAACAATGGTTATCTCCCCAGCCTTCATCCTCATCCTCGCTGCCATTCATCGGAAGGTAGCAAACAAAATAAGCAGACCACAAAGTGAAACCGCGCTCTGGCTTGTGCAAAAAGCCTCTCATAAGAACCCTTCACAAGTGCTGGCTTTTTTTCCTTTCTTCAAATCGTTTTGACGATGCATAAAACCGGCCAAAAGCGTTGAGTGCCAAAGTGCACACACTTCAAAAGTCCGCCAAAATCCATCCGAGTGTGTCCATGTGCGCGGGACGAAATGCAAAAGTAGTAAGTACATTTCACCGTGCACTTGAGCGGTTTCAATTCACTCCGCCTCTTTTTTTCGTGTGTTGTTGTTTGGTTAAGGTTATACCTTTTTGGGGTTGCCATTCTGGCCACGTTCGAGGATCTGGGGATTTCAGCAGCTCTCTGTCCCTTTTTTGCTTCTGGCTACCCGAGCTACAAGTGCATGCCATGCTGTAGGGGTCAACTGCTACAGTGGAGGAAAACTCAAATTGTCCATTTGCTACTTTATTAGTGCGTAGATTAAAGTGCCTATGAACAAGGAAGGAAGGAAGAATCCGTTGACAGGTGGAACGGTTTTTTACTCGTTCATCACCAGATGAAGTTCGAGGAAAACGTCATCAGCCACCATGCGCCTCCATTTGCGAGCAGAACGATAATGCAATGGGGTGGTTGAAATTGTAAAAAGTGATGTGATGTGGAAGGAAACATTTTTCAGTGATCAATGGTTTTTTAAAATATGGATTAAGTTCAATATTTTGGACTTTCCATGCGGTGCTAGAGATGACCATAATCCGCTCTTGAGTGTTCATATGACGATATTGCAAGTTTGGCGGCTTGTATCTTTACTCAGGCGCATCCAAATAAATTATTATTTATCCTAATAAATTCATACAATCATTAATTATGCATCATTACTTTTTTATGGGTAAACGCCAAAATCCCAGACAATAAACTCCCAAATCAAAGCTTTAGTTAATTTGACTCTCCTCGCTTAAAATTGCCATATCCCTTTTGTTTCTTCCCCCATTTTTATGAAATTCAAAGCTTTAGAAACCTCGTATTTAAATAGGGGAAAACTGTACAGAACGCACCAGTTATGTTATATTGAATGTTGCTATTCTGTAGCGCAAGGTTACTGTAAGCGGCATCAGAATACTACCCCGGGGTAACTGACCCATGTCGTAAGAGGCGACTAAATTCAGCAATTCTCCCCCCATTAAAGACCTACGCCATCGAACTCGGATTATGCACTTGGAATAGATTGGAGCCATCCCCCTTTCTAATGACAACACATGCAACGAAAATGAATTAAGCAAACGGAGCTGAAACCCCTCTTATAAAGACACATGGATAAGGACTACGCAAACGGAACTGACGGAACCCCTCTATGGATGAAGAAACACGCAATGAGTTCGGACTTTTCCAACTGAACTTATTGGATACAACCACCCAAGGTTGCCTAAAGTATGCCGCTCATGGGGGCTTGAAAATGCCTCTATGCGAAAGAACGTGCTGATGAGGTGGAAGGCTGGCGGGTCGAAAATGTGTCAGTCGCGAACGGTAGCCTGTAAGGCACCAGGACGCACCCCACAGTAATAAAGTCCTTGCTGCGCTAAAGCAGGATACTGGCGCAGTGGACCGTATATTTTCCTAGCTACTTGTGGGACTAAACATGAACCAAAAAAAACGAAAACAGAAGGAATTTCGAGACAACTGACGTTAGCTCGGACGAAGGAGGAGATAGAAGAAGAACGCAGTCAGAGGTCTTTGCTAAGAGAGGACTCCTTAGGTCTCCTCTACTAGGAGCTAGTAAAGGAGATTGCCAGGGAGGTTTCCAAGGAAGTGGGGAAAAGCCTGGCCGCAGATGGGTCCACTGAAAACCTCAGTCGTTTCCAGCAAGAGGAGCAGGTCCCAGTCGCAGGAAGAGGTGCGCCAAGGGGCATAAAAAAATGTGGCCTTTTGGAGGCTGCTGACATGGTCGACAAGATGCAGGAGTTTGTGCGAAGTACCAACAAGGTGCACACGCACATCAAGACCTGGGTGCCGAAATTGATGGTGATTCTGCAGAGTGCCGTCAAGAACGAACGGAGCTGGTGCGGAAAGCCGAGGCTGCGGAGGAGGGATTGGAGGAAGCAAAATTAGTTGCTTCTCAAGGACCTTCGTAGGAGTTCAAGCCAAGAAGAAGCGCGGAAAGAGATCGCGACTCCCCCGTCGTAAACGATTCCTCCAAAATGTGGGGCACGGACTACGAAGATGCAGACGGAGAAAACAGTGCAGGAGGCTGGCGAATGGTTCGTAATAGGAAGGAGAAACGAAAAGAAAGGCCGTCATGAAGCCAGAACCACCCCGTAAGCGTAATTGGACGGCGAACAGGTCTGGTTTAGCGGCTATCTACGCCACGGGACGTTTTGCTATTCAGAAGGTAATGGTAGATTCTCGGGGCAGATTCGTAATTGCTAAAATTAAAGGCCTCTTTTCTGAAGCTGCTACGCTCCACCAAGTTGGACGATCGGGGAGTTCAACATAATGTTGGATGAACTCATCGAAAGTGCATCGAAAGTCATAGATTCATTGGCCTGGATTATGCCGAACTGCCATGGTCCAACGAGTAGAGGTAGAGCGCAGCAGATTTAAATTACGGAGCACACATCAGCAGATAGCCATGCGAGCTTCCTGTGCATACAGTATCATATCAGCAGATGCAACTTTTGTCATCGTGGGCATGATTCCCATCGACATAACTCTGGCGGAGGATATAGAGTGTTACAAAGCAAGAGCTGTTAGAGGAGTGCTAAAAATTCAACGATCAGCATCAATGCTCAAGTGACAGAAGCAATGGGACGCATCGAACAACGCTAGATGGACGCATAGGCTAATCCCGCGACTTTCAGACTGGGTAAATCGGAAGTATGGAAAGGCCAACTTCTGCCAGACGCAGTTCCTTTCGGGTCATGGGTGCTTTAAGCAATACCTTCATCGGCTAACCGGCACGCGGTTCGAGATCTTTCGTACCAGTTTGAAGTTGGCGATAGAGGAAAAGGAGAAGGAGGAAAAAGGAGAAAGAGGATAATGGAGAAAGATGATAAGTAGAAAGACCAAAATTGAGAAAGAGGAAAGGAAAAGGGTGAGATGTAAAAGTACATGAGCACAGCCTTCCCCTTGATGTAGTATTATAGGGTGAAACCAAGAGGCACATTTGGCAGACGAAGTTCAAGGTGGTTTTAGTGGGACGAACCCATTCACGGCAGCAACACCCGGCTGTTATAGTTTGAAGTCAAATTTTCATCTTGTAAAAAAAAGAAAAAAAAAAAACCTTATTGGTTGCACCATGATTAATCGGATACTGCGATAGTTTCAAAACTATAAACATATGTTGAAGCTTTGCTCAGTGGTTTAAAACTCGAAAAACGTGATCTTTCCACAATGTTTCATCATTTCAAATGTACATATTTAATTGTATTTTTTTTTCCCTATCAATTCACTTATAAGTTAGATAATTAGTCAATTTTTTTTATTTATCATTTTATCACTGTAACGTCTTCAGTAAAGTTGTTGATCAGTTGTGAAACAACATGTTTTAGTGACATTTTTTCAAAAACTAACCTCAAAAAACGAAAAATTCGTTCTTTTTTCCAAGCGAGTTTTGAGACAAACTTTGTATGAGAGAGCTGTTACAATTGTAAAATTACACAATTTCATTGAAGGTGTAAAGTCACTATTTTGAAGTTTAGTGGTATTTTTTGGGTGATTTCTTTTAAAAAATGCATGTTTTAATTGTTCAATATCTCTGAAAATTGCTAACAAACCAAAACAAAAATATAAACATTAAAAAGGGCCATCTTTAATCTATTATGAACATATTGTATCTTTTGTATGCATGAGGTTTTACTATAAAAATAGCTGAGATAGAATTTTGCCGTCTTCAACAAAGTTTTATAAAATTTGATGATTTCCCAAATAACCAAGAGTCGCATAGATTCTTAATTTTGTGCATAAAAAGTTCACATTTGGCTAGATAAAAGGTACTCGAGTGAAATGACAATAAGTGCTTGTTTTGGGCTTCTGAACGAACATGAAAAGTCTAAACAAGTAGAATAGACAATTTTTGTGCATTTCAAGAACCTTAAATAATCCAGGATTCAATTTGGCTTATCGTGCTTCGAATTTTTTGGTTCCATACAAAACTTCTTACGAACTTTTTGGTTCAATGCAGAACTTGATACATACTTTTTGGTTCCATACGGATCTTCTATAGAACTTCAATGCAAATGTTAGCGTTAAAATTTTGCGCAAAGTGAATAACAGAATATCCGAGCAAAAAATAAACGAACAACGGATTGAGCCCACAAATAAATAATTGTTTTAATCAAAATGGAAAGATGACATAAATCTAATATATGTATATCTCACATTGTTTGTAGGATCGAAGCAATCCTTTTTTACGTTGTGACGTGTTTTTTTCAAGCTGATGAAAAAGTTCCGAAAAATTAGATGTTTGAGAAGTAAATACATAGGTAGTGCATTTTTATCGTATTTGAATCTTCGAATCCCGGGAGCGGAAAACCATGCAGTTCTGGTTACCGATAGCAGAGCGGATAGTTTTGGCGTCGCAGCGTCTAGCATGTCATCAAGCCTCGCTCAAGATCAGCTGGATTCACACGAAATTTGGTTCCGGATGATATGAAATTGAGGAAAAGATCGTATAAGCACAGACAATGATTTGAAAGGACCGAAAATTGGAAGGACTAGGAAACAGGTTGACGATTCCAGAACGGAATGTTAATGCATGCTAGCATCGTTTACAACATAAGGTCCCTCGTAAATTGGTGAGCTCTTTCCATTTTTATTAATCATTGTATTCGTCCACATTTCAAAAAAATTTACACATAAATCCTACCTGCCAAGTAGGATTTCCTTTAAACTCAAATAGCCCTCCCTCTCCCTATCTGAAACAGCATCCTTGTTTGTAGGGTCGCATGAGTTCTCTTGCACCTGAAAAGTTCATTTCGCTGTTCAGATTATCCCCATATGATTACATTGACTTGTCACGGTGTGCATAATGGTACCACACTGATTCTCAATAGCAACACTTGAAATGAGTATTGAATCCAGATACTCATTTTGGCATCTTGTGTTGAGCTTGATTGTTAGTTGCACCTCGTGTATCAGCCAATTCAAGATGTGTGTAGTCACCCAATGCTATGCTATGCTATGCTATATGTATATCTCACATTGTTTGTAAATTTTAACAATATTCGTATTTAACAAATTGATACAAAACACATCTCTTCGTTTACAATCTGATTTTTCCTTTTTTCGTTGCGGAGTTATTATTACAGCCTAAGCTGAGAAACCTCCAGCACCTAGAGCAATATAATCACCAGTATCGACGGATCTCGCAGCTAGTAACAATTTATTCCTCAAAAGGATGAACTCTCTCCCTTTTCTGTTGTAAGAACAGTTCCTCAAATCTTCATTGCCGTGATTAGGAAAAACCTTGATTATTCCATGTGGTTGAAAGCTCTCTCTCCATTTATTAAAACTAAAATTGGAAATAAATAGTAAGAAAATAGATCACAAAAATAACTTAAAACATTAAATCACTCACGTTCAATTTCAATTCCTCCTAGTTTGTTTTGGAAAATATTGATACATATCCTTTGGTGAAAAGGTATGACTGTTTACATTTTTTTTAATATCGCCTGCTTTGAAAAAGCGATAATTATAATTTTATTTCATATAGAGGTTTAAAATAACAGCACCCTAAGAATTGGTCATGGTGCAGAGGTAGCTTGTTCAGTTCTCACCTCGTTGGTTCAGGTTCAAATGTTCAAGCATACAAATTTTTCAAGAAAGTATAAAACTCATTCATTATCTGTGAAACTGTGAAGCAACATTATATTAAATTAAATAGGTATAAAACATCCAAAGCAAGGAAAAGTATGATTCTTTTTTAATTTATCTTTTTTTTGAGGTCTCGTGTGGAGGCTGAATAGCCTTCAACTCAACTTCAACTATGGACTTAGGAAGTATCGATAAGAACTTAAATTTAAAGCTGAGTACAATGCTATTCATTCGAGAAACAAAGCTGAATAAGCTGTTAAGAGCCTTTATCATGGAAATTTGGTTACTTGGGTTACAACTTTACTGAAGATGTCATAGTGATAAAATGATAAATACAAACAATAGAAAATTATCTTACTTATAGATGAATTGATCGTGAAAAAATTTACTGTAAAAAATTTTAGAACAAATCATAAAGCTATTTTGACATTTAAGCATTCGAAAAGCCAATGATCACGTTTTTCGAGTTTGAAACCACTGTGCATCGACACGACCGCGAATGGAGCTTGGGATTGAGATTATTTTTATTTGAATGGATATATTTCGTGGGCTTCTCGGAGACAATCGTGCGTTACTTTTTTAAACAGAAGCTTCACAATAAGATAGACAGAAAGAGAGAGATCCTGCAGACCGGTTGTTCTACGAGAGATGTTTCGCACTTTCGTGCATTTTGTTCGTGATGCATATCAGGTGGTAGCAATTGGACGGCAAAGGTTTGGATGGAAAAGTGGTCAATTTAAATTCACCGTATTTTTCTAATCATTCATATTTAAAACTTGAACACTCCTCATTTTGTAAACAGCAAAATAAATTGGGTTCAAACTACACACAATCCTGAATACGATACAGTTATTAGGATATATTGACAGTTCTACACGAACACCACCTTAGCAGGAGGCCTCAGCCCTAACCTCAAACCATGGGAGAACAGAATCGATTTTTGAGAAGGGCGCACGATAAACGCGATTCTCCGGTACTTATATCGACAAATTCGCCCTGTGGAAAAGATACACAGATGCTCGTGTTTTGATTTGTTTTTGGTGTTCAGGGCTGCCAAGAGCATTGATATTTGGAAAATGATTATATTTTTTTGATTGCATTAATGCAATTGTTACTGAAAAACCTTTTCATGAGTACTAAGGATTTGCAACTTTCCCGTAGATTTCTATCCGAATGTGAACATTAAACGCAACGAAATGACAATTGTCTGTATCGCACACTTAAACTATGTAGCGAATTATGTGGATATATTTAAAATAATCAGAGCATGTAGGCGATTATTTTCAAAGTCAACTTAGGCTCTCATTAATTTACTTGTTTGTTCAGTGAATTATTTTGCATTCGTTTGGAAGCTAGAAACAACTATTTTTTAATCTACCATGCAATACATGAAAATATCTTTTAGATGTTTTAAATTCACCTTGAAAATTCATTAGCAAAAGATGGCTTATTTTCATCCATTTAGGGACGCCTAGTAATGAATTCAAACGTTTAGCTGCTATTCCTAGTTAAAAAATTTAATCAATTCAGAAATATTATAACTAGTTTTGAACAAGCAAATACTGATTTTAGTTACGCACCTAGCATCACTGGTGAGGACGCCAGCAAATCAAAATTTGAGGTTATGGCTGAGGCCAATTTTTCGCCAATACTATCGCCCGTATATACCCTTATAGACGATTTAAATTTAAAATTTAAGTGTAATTTTTCAAAATGCTTTTTATGAGTCCCGATACAAGATTCATTCCAAAAAGTGTGAAATCACATCAACGAGTTGTTAGTTCCAATTACGAACATATCGATAAAATTCGACAACAATACATCGCAGCAATTAACCAACATTCAACAATAATGAACATAATTAATCTGTAAACAAATAAAGAAACTTTTTTATTGAATTTTAGTCGATTTGCAACAATTAAGATGAATTATATTTGTGGTTTAATAAAGGGTGATGCGGTCAAAATTTGGTCAATATCAACTTGACGTATTTCTTTCAATTTTGCATTTAGAAAACCTGAACACCCCTCATTTTGAAGGTGTGTGTGTGTGTGTAGAATGTTGCTCCTATTTTGATTTTGGAATTCACTCTTCAGTTGTCAAAATGCCGTCCAAGGAAGAAGAGCAGCGTATCAAAATTTTGCGAATATCCGAGCAACTTGCACGCAAAGCTGGCAAAATCGCTAAAAGTTGCCAAATCAACCGTTACAAATGTAATTAAAGTGTTTGAAGAACGTTTGTTGAGAGCCAGGAAGTCTGGATCGGGGGGAAATCGAAAACCTAAAGCCGCTGAGACGACAAACAGAGTTACCGGTAGTATCAAGCGAAGCCCTAACCTCTCTCTCCGAGATGCCGCAAATAAGCTACAGCCGTGCATCGAGCCAAAAAAAACGAGCCGGACTATCGACTTACAAGAAGGTAGTGACGCCAAATCGCGATGACAAACAAAATACGACGGCCAAAGCGCGATCCTGGAGGCTGTACACGACGATGCTGACGAAGTTTGACTGCGACTGCGACTGCGACTGGACGACGAAACCTACGTCAAAGCCGACTACAAGCAGCTTCCGGGACAGGAGTTTTGTACGGCAAAAGGAAAAGGAAAGGTAGCAGCTATTTTCAAGCACATGAAACTGTCAAAATTCGCGAAGAAATATTTGGTTTGTCGAGCCATCTGTACCTGTGGCTTGAAAAGCAGCATTTTCATAGCTTCCGGGACTGTCAGCCAAGAAATTTACGTGCAAGGGTGTTTGAATAAACGTCTGCTGCCTTTCCTGAAGAAACACGGTTGTTACGTACTGATTTGGCCAGATTTGGCATCTTGCCATTACGGTAAAAAAGGCCATGGAGTGGTACGCCGCCAACAACATGCAGGTGGTTCCCAAGGACAAGAACCCTCCCAACACGCCAGAGCTCCGCCCAACTGAGAAATACTAAGCTATTATCAAGCGGAACCTAAAGAAGACCAAAAAAAAAACTGCTAAGGACGAGCAGCAGTTCAAGGCAAACTGGCTTTCTGCGGCGAAGAAGGTGGACAAGGTGGCTGTAAAATATCTGATGGCAGGGGTTAAGCGTAAGGCCCGGCAATTCGGATTTGGGAAAGCGGAAGCCTAATTGAATATTTTTCCTGAATTTTATACTAATTAAACTTGAAAAAGAAATTAAATTTGAATTTTTCAATAAACGATTTCACCGATTTACACGCGTTTTCCCTTGACCAAACTTTGACCGTATCATCCTTTATTCTCATCGATCCGGTGTCAAATTGAGGCTGTTTTCAAATACAACTGTATCAGTCCGAACAAAAGTCACATCGAGAAAGGCAAATAGAAGTTTAATAAGGTGGCAAACATAATTACTTGATTTTTTTTCACAACTTTCGTAGCGCTAAACCAACTTTCGGAAAATGTGATTTTGTAGGTAGTGGCTAGTGATTTAAACGGATTTTGGTGGAAATTGATTCTCGGTGAAAACCAAAAAATAATCATGGAGATTTCTAGAGATGTTTAGACTTCAAAAATAAAAACATCTGGATTAAAAATAAGTTTAACACTATTATTGTTACAGATTATATCTAACGAGCCTATAGTAAACAAAGAGACGAAATGTCACGATTGGAATTTTTGATTTTCTGTCATTTTCATTCCAATCGAGCAAAACCAAGCAGCCTTAAAGGCAGTCCTCCAGCAGGGTTGCAAGCTCATTCTTTTGAAAGGGATCAGATGGTGCCTCTTTGTTTACTATAGTCTCTTTAATTATATCTTGGGCCGATGTGGTCTAGCGGATAGGCTTGCGCGAGTCTGGTTTTGGTATGCCAGGCGTACTGGGTTCGATTCCCGGTATCGACAAAAAAAACTTTTGGGTTCGAATCCCATAAATGGCCGACAGGTAAGATGTGTTTCCCCTCGTAACTGAGTATATAATAAGAATGTTCAATCAGCTGCCAGCTGGTCAGGTTTATACATGGATGCCGGAATACCTGTAAGTAAAGTAGCCCACCTGATTGATTTGTTCTTTCAAAATATACCTAGGGTAAGTGAGCCTAATTTCGCTATATTTTGTCAGAGATTTTTAGATTTCATATAAGTAGGCCAAATCTTTAATTCTTAGATATACAAATTTTTGGTAACTAACCATTTTTTTTGGTAAACTACCCCGTAACTTTAAAAGTATGGGGTAAATATGAACACTTCTTTGTGCGTGGGTGGAATTTTTTTCAACATAAAATCATATCACACCACATTGAGCATCAAATACCAAACGAAAAACTTTCAAAAACAACATTTTATCTCCGTTCACATTGACTATGGAGTCAATTGATAAGACACGTCTCAAAAGGATTTTCGTTTTTCAGAGACATACCTTTTTTCTAATAGCTGTAACTACAAAATTTATATACATAGTTAGGTTTGCAAGTTATAACTGTAACTTATCAATAGAATGACAGACTATCACATTTGATCAGTTTTGAGATCCTACTATGACCTTACGGCGTTTGTTTCTTTGAATAACCCGCAAGTCCTTCGAAATGTTATATCAACCATCGATTTATTCCTTCACAATTTCCTCGAACTTATCCCAACTGATCGGGTACGTATCCACCCTAAAGCTTCCCCATCGAATAAGTGTTTCAGCAGCAGCCAAACTCAAAAGCCTGACTGATCTGGTTTTGTGTCGCGCATTTTTAGCCTCCGCCTGTCGATCCTAATTAAGACTGCTACCGAACATGACAATTGGACACATGTGATCGACTTTGAACAAGCTTCTCGACATGTTCTCATCATCCAGCAGCAGCGAGCGTGAACCAAAAGTTTGGCGAGACTTGGCGTTCTCCGGACTGGACGACTTGTGCTCCCCGCCGAAATCTTTTGCGTCCTTCCTTCCTTCCCATGGGGAATCCGACCTGGCTGCCTGGTCGACAACGACGATGACCAAGACGATTTGTTTTTTGATCGCTGTCGTCGACGTCGTCATCGTTGTCGCGGATGGCCAAACTGGAGCGATCGCAGTTTTTCGGAGGGGCTCCTTTCGTCGGAAGCCAAAAGTCAAACATCAAGATAAAAAAAATTCACAAAAATTACTAATGTACAGAAGCTGCTTCCAGCAGGATTGCGGCAAACGGTAGGAACGGATGGTATCTTTCTACTTCCCTCTCCGTCTCTGTCTTTGACTGTTTCGTTCTCTATTGCACATTGATCGCTTCGCTGTAAATCGCGACGAACACTGGAGGAATGCTGCTGCTGTTTCTGTCCGCTCAAAAGAAAAGATACGCAAAGCCCAACAGTAAGTAAGAAGCCGATAGCTTCCAGAAAACCAGAAAAACGACTCCCCTTGAATAAATCACCCGTGACAGCTTTTTCTCCGGACAGCTACGCTAAGCGCGGCGCGGCCTGTCCGAAGAGGCGCTCAAATTTGGATATGAACAAATTTTTCGGAGTTCGACTTCTGGCGCGCGAGAGACGAGGCGATATGATTTAGTAGCTGGGAGCACATGCTGCATGGGTCAAACGCGTCAAACTGTTTGAGTAGAGAGCAGGTTATCTTGTCAGATGATCTAATTTTACTCCGGCTTCGGATACATTTATCTGATCGGGTTTGTACGACGGGTGGTACGTCTGGGGAGATAACAAATCTGAACAATGGCACTGGTACCAGTACTTGATACCCAAATAATACATATTAAAAGCTGAAAACTACAGTGTTCATAAATGATTGGATTCCCAAATAAATTCTACAACCTTTATTAAATTCTTTATGAAAACTACAGAAAAATGAAAACTTTAAGTACAAAAAAAAATACATTTATAATATTACCAAATATTGGTAAAGTTACCCTAACACGAGCTTTCCTAGGAAGACAATTTTGAACATGTGTCAATTGAACTGATAGGCTCAAAAATATTTGAAGTTTCTGTCCATTTATGGAATGTAGGTTTTCCGGATGATTGTTTAAATTTGAATAGTGGTTTGCTTCTAGCTCACATTAACTTGTGATCGTCAAAGCATTTGCGTAGAATCTTTAAAAAAAATATTTTGTCTTAATTTTCAGAACAGTCTGTCTCAAATTTTTCAGATGAGAGCCGAAAAAAGAATTTGAACAAATTGGCTAGCACAAATCGAGATAAATTTCTTTAAGAACTTAAGCGTCGCGCATAGAAGTACGCGATGGAAAAAGTTGGCCTAAAAATTTTAGAAAAAAAATCTTTTTATTGACGTTTATAGTCATACACAATCCATTTTAAACCAAATTTTTATTTCAATATTTTCAGTATTTTTATTGCATTTTCAAATCATTCACTGCATCCTTCTAAAATGTTTGTTTTGAAGAAATTTCCATGTAAAATAGTCCATCAACAATCAGATATGATGAAAACTAACATTTTTTAACAGAAAAACCTAACCCATGTAACATATGTATAACACTAAGTAAATACATGAGATGTTCGCTATCTAATGGCGTATTTTTTTTTGATTCCGGATTTGGCTCTGGAACCGTCAGAATAAAAAAGCGTCTTTCGGGTTTCGAGTTATTCCATACGTAGGTGTACGTGAGAACGAGCGCAATGTTTACATGCAGCTGTCATTTTGTTCTCCCTTCTGGATTTCTTCATTCGGTTCTTCACATCCGGATTGCCTGTTTTCGTGTCCGGATTGCACTGGACAGCAGATAGTACGATTATGCTTGGCTGAGAGGTTCAAAATCACTGCAATAATCATTTTCCCGTTCATTATTTCAACTGTTTTGCTTTCAGCCCAAAACAGCTGATTAATGTTTTGACAACAACGTTGAGAGTATTGGTGAACTTCTCGCAAAACTGACTTTCTTCTCAGGGCGACTCCGTCCGATTTTCGTGCGAACCTAGGTTGCCTCTCGAGCATTAAATGAGCACGATGACAGCAGTTAGAGCGAACCTAGGTTGCCTCTAGTTTGCCTCCAGGTGAAAAAAAATACGGTATAACAAAAAACAAGGGACATAATACGATCAAAATTTTGAATTTCAAATTTGAAAATAGCTTGAGTTTGCAAGTATAAACAGGAGTTTTCTTTTGGACATGATTAAGGAGGCAAAAACATTCATGTGATTTGAGAAATCAATTTTATGAAAGTATTTTATCGGCTATATCGGTGAAATTTTATATTCATTGAGAATGAATATTTTAAATTGATAGATTCTAGATTGATAGAAGATTACAATAAGATGAATAATGTTGGAAATGAGCGGAAGGGTAATTTCAATTTGAAAAACTTTTCTTCACATATCATCTCTTTGTTTCTCGAAGAATAATAATATTAGATTTTTCGAAACTATTTAACAATTTTGCGAAGCTTCTCTACTACCAGCGATTATCAATATACAGTCGCAATTTCAGCCTCAATGCAATGGTAATTTTAAAACTAAAGATTTTAAAGAATGATTTTTGTGCAAACTCACATTATTGTACGAGTAACACAATTTAAAAACAACAAATTTAACTTTGAGGTTTTGAAAGATATACTTTAACCGATATATACAACTTAGCGAGAAAATGGGAGACACAAATAGCGCTATCTGGCGATAGAAATGGAAATATTACACTGTAATTTTTTTGGACCTTTGAAAGTGGTGCCAGATCTTAAGGCTCTATCCTGATTTTCTGTTTGTTTTATTTAGGGGTTTAGGCCTCTTGGGATTATTCATCCCATATATATATAGTAGTTCAGATTATCGAAAGACTTTCCTGATTTTTGGATAGACTCTCGAATTGTCCTGATTTTTGAAAATTCGTCTTTAAAATGTCCTGAATTGTCCTCAAAAAAAATTCAAAAGGGATACATTTTTAGGTCAACACATTGCAAACCAAATACGAGATATCTCATATGAAATATTATAAATTTTAAATTGGAACTATATTCTATAAAAATACGAGAAAATACGAGAAAAATATAGAAAATACGAGATATCTCATATGAAATATTATAAATTTAAAATTGGAACTATATTCTATAAAATAAACAGAACACTTAAGGTAACACAAGAAAATAATTTCTAGAATTTGGTCAAATGGTTTATGAGGTTTATGTCCATAATGTGTTAACCCTTCGTTTCATGATTTTTTATTTTTCCCTGAAAATCACTTTAAACAGTTCAAAATGATGTGTTCATCAAGAAAAAAAATAAAAATAAAATACGATTTTTAAACTGTGACCCAAAGATGGGTCTTGACTCAAACATTCAGTCAGCGAAACTTTTTTTGTAGAGAAATGAAACCAATTGTGTTAGATGAAATTTCAGGGACTAGATAAGATTTTCTCTTATCTAGTCCCTGAAATTTCATCTAACACAGTTGGTTTCATTTCTCTACAAAAAAAAAAAAATACGATTTTTCCGTTTTTCCATACATTTATTGTTGCAAATGTGTTACTTTATGAAACGAAAGGTTAAGTTATGATAATATCGAAAAGAATCCCAAAAAAATAGTCGAACGAATTTAACTTATGGTAATCTTCGGTTCAGATGATATTTGAATGGTGTTTTTCGATATGAACTGTATTCCAGCCAAGAAGATGCTCACTTATATAGATTAAGCAGCTGTTTTTCACCTTTGTTTATGCAATATATTGATGTCCTGAAAAATTCTGATTTTTTTTTTCTTCGCTATGTCCTCATTTTTGTAAATACCATCTGGCAATTTTGCTGGACAATCGTGAAAAGCGTTGAACAAGGATGCCGTTCGAATAACTTTTCTTCTTTTTTTTTTAATTTACGTTCCTTTTATAAAAATAAAATGAGAAATCTTATTTAGTCACGTTGGAAATATAGAACCTTTTTTGAATTTAAACAAAAAGAAAAAATATTTATGTTGTAATTTCTATTCAATCCTTGATTCGCACCAGCCTTTTGTAATTTTCAAGCGCAAATTTGATTACTATACATTATTCAAGTCCAAGTTTTACAAATCCTCAGTCATAATGAATAAGAAGAATGTTTGTTGCGCTTGACCTCACTTGAAAGCTTGCTTACGTCTTTACAATAATAGTGATGCAAATTTGCCTCTTCAATGTACGGGATCTTCGGCAACCATTTCATCAATAAATTTTTGAACCTGGTAAAAAATATTAACATTATAAAGAAATTATTGCCATCGTCCCTCCATGATGGATACAAGCTGTGAATAATTTTCTTTTTTAATGATGAAGCTTTGTTAGAGGATCTAACCAATCTCATTTTATGATGATAATTAGCCAATTTGTTTTGAAATTTCCAAATTCTATGTGTTTCTTAGCTTGAAATATAAATAACACCAAATTATCATTAAAAATCATCAAAAAAAAACCATTAATGGCTACATTGATTACAATAATTTTCTTATTTAATTTTTGGCATTTCGGCGAGTTGTGAAAATTCAAGGTAGAATATTTAGAAAGAACATGAAAGTATTATAGGTGGAAAGATCAAAGCTAGAGCGCTTTGGGTAGAAGAAATTGAATAGTTGGTGAAAATGTGAGCAGGGCTTTTGTTGTGTGAACAGCTTTTGAACTACTTGCGTGATTCTTTGCCGCGCGCCGTTTCAATGTTGATAGGAAGCGATGAAGAAACCCATCGCATTCCTACCCACATTGAAACACGGACGGGTCGAACACATGTGAGATTGTGTCCGACCTATAATACTTTCTACCTATAATACTTTCATGTTCTTTCTAAATATTCTACCTTGAATTTTCACAACTCGCCGAAATGCCAAAAATTAAATAAGAATATATCCCAGCGGCGATTAAAATAAGATAACAGAATTACAATAATTTTGTTAGCTACACTTAAATGCATCAATTTTAATTTTCAGAAATTTAATTCTTACTAATCTTTAGAAAAATGTTTTTCATAACTATTTTTTAGTACCTCTAACGAACACAAACCATTTAAATTTTCAAATACTACAGACCCAAATAGTAACTGGAGTTAAACTAAAATAAATCATCCGTCATCTAGTTAAGAGGAAGAAGTTATACGTTCTTGGCAGGGCCGTAGGAATAACTGACTCATGGGGGGGGGGGGGGGGGGGGTTTATATGACATTTTTTTTTTTTCAATGACAAAAAATTAAAAATACTAAATATTTTTAAATACCTACTATTGGATTATTCGTTTTTCTAGTTAAATAGAAACAAGTTTTTCGAGTTAAATAGAAACTTTTGAAAATACATCCTAAAATCTTTCAAATGATAATTAGGATTTGTATATAGAATCTTTTAGCACCAAAATAGGAAACTTATGAAAGTAATGGTTGAAATCTTGAATTTGCATCAAAATCTGGTGAACTTAGCTTAAGATGTCCAGAAGTTCTCCCGCACGTATCCGCGGTGGAAAAATCCGGGCTATTTTATTTTAAACCTGACAAACCTCGGACTTTCTATTTACAAATTTTCAAACCAAATTCCGGTCAATATTTGGGAATATTTGACAAAAATCCAAGAACTATTCAACAAAAATCATGATAAAAATTGAATAACACAAACCCATAAATCCCATTTTCAAAGGTAAAAGTATAAGATTCAAATTTTGCACACAAATCGGATACATGCAAACACGATCCAATTCCTTTGGATGGATTTTTTTCTGTACAAAATGAACTATAACTCTTTCTATATTTCTTTTATATTTTCTTATATAATAAATTTTTGTCATTTTCAGCTGAATTGTGCAACCGAACTGATTTTGGTTAAATTTTAAAATCGAACAATCAATCAGAATTATCATCCTGCAATCTCTTGCAATTTAACCCTTCATTTCTTAGTTTTTTTATTTTTCCTTTAAAAGCATTTTAAACAGTTGTAAATGTTGAGTACATCAAGAAAAAAAATTAAAATAAAATACGATTTTTTAATTTTTTCATACATTTATTGTTGCAAATTTGTTACTTTATGAAACGAAGGGTTAAATCCTTACCTAAATAATCATCTTGATAATTTTATTTTGATTGTGGAACTCAATTCCGAGCTTAGTCTGAATCTGAATTTTGAACCTCAATTAAAAATTTGTTTGTTTCGAAATTTCAATACGTTTCGATGATTTGAAAAATCAAGAATACTTAAGGGGGGGGTAGGGTCTAACACTTTCAAAAAATCGATTTTTTTTATTTTTTTATTTTCTTATTGTAAAACATTTCACGAATGTTGTGTCAAATTTTCAAGTCAATTGAAGCAAAACTGTAGAAGTTATAGGCCTTTACCTCCTCCTATCTAATACTGCAAGAAAGCAAGAGCAGAAACTTCAAACGCGTTTTTCTCGAAAGCACATTTTTAAAGTCCATGGACATCGTCATTTGAAAACTACTTATCCGATTCTTTTCAAATTTGGAACATAGTTTCTACATATAAAATACCAGACCCCAACGTTTTTTTTTTTTGATTTTTTACTTTGGGGAGATTTTATAGGTGAAAAATGGCGGATTTTTAGGTGAAAAATCGTAGTTTTTACTTCAAACAGCCACAAAAATTTTATAAAAATATTTTTAAGTTAAATGAAAACGTTGGGGTCCAGAAAAACATCTATTAAAAATATTTTGCTCTGATTTTTTGAATTCATATGATTCTGTGCTGAGATACAATGTCCACCGCAAATCCTGTTTTCTAAAAGGCATCCTCGAAAATGCTCCGTCACCGGCTCATTTTTCAATATTTTTCTACGAAAAATTTACTAAATGTTCTTTTAACAATGCTTTGTATAATGCAAAAAATTTGAATACATTTGTTTGAACGATAGCTCTAGAAAAAAATCGTGAAAATGTTGTTTTTTTATACCCGTTAGACCCTACCCCCCTCTTAACTGGATCTATAATCCGAAATTTGAAAACAAATTTAAAATTTAGTTTTTAATAATTAGGAACCAGAACAAAGTTTAGTATTAAGGAATGAATTATTATCCATAAGTGAGAAAATTTTGAAAACCTGTAGCTGATTTTAGAACTAGGGCTAGAAGCGACCATGAAGCCAAAAAAAAAGGGCAAAATTGTTACATTTAAATGAAATTAGGGCAAAATTAGTTAACATATCATATGAAAAATTACATCAATAGGCACTTTCTTTGTTTTTTGCAACATTTTAAAGTGACATTTTTATGAGTAAATCTTAGCTTAAAGATTTGTACGAGAAAAATTTGAATTCTGAAAAATGAACATGATCTTTCTTTTTAACACTGCTATCCAAACTATCTAATCCTTGCCAATTTATTAATTAATTAAATGAAATTTTCTTCTTAACAACTTTTTCGAAGACCTTAACTTCGCATTTTTAGTTATTACTCACAATATAGTGATTTCATTTTGAACCAAAACAAATATTTTAGACCTCAGTACCTTAGAAACACGAAAAAGATTCAAAAGCGAGTTGAGTTGTTTTTTTAATGGAATTGAGAATAATGAATTTAACAAAAATTCGAGCTTTCATAGGGACTCGAATGCCAAAAAGCCCTAAATAAAAAAAAAAACTTTCATAAAGATATAAAAATGTAAAAATATAAGAATAAAAATGTTGAAATAAAAGAATTCTAGACCAGAATTTAAAACCTCTATGGGTGTGGTAACACCATAAGCTAAAAATATAGTGTTATTTACAAGGCATAAATATATGAAGATTTTTGAAGAAAAAACCATTGAATAGTTTGCAAATTTTGTATCCTAGAAAAATGGGATATAGGTACATATTTGTATTCTGAAATATTGATTTCCTTACATTTTAACTCGTTCGTCGCCTAGAGTGGGTGACGCGAAATACGTCTAAATAAGAGAATTCAAAACACAAATTTGGAGATATTTTTAATCAAAATTATCTCGGATTATTTCCATATCCTTCACTGTCCAAAATTTGAAGTCGGAGCGATATTTTCTGTTTGTGTTTTGCCTTTTCAAAGTTGGATATATTTTAAGTGGGTAACGCTTGGTGGCGAATGTGCTAATGTTGTAAGTTTTCATTTCAAATCCGAGAAAAAAGTTACATGTTTGAACATAAATATACTAAAATGGCATAACTTGACTTAACGATAAATTGAACAAAATAAAAAGAAAGCGGAAATAAATCTTTATGGATTAAGAGAAAACATCAACGTTGATAAAAACACATTTTTTACGCATGGATGATTGAAATAAGAATAATTGAGTCACGGAGAAGCTCGTCAATGAATAATCGAAACATGAAATTAAAAAATAAAGAAAAAAAGTTTTTATGAATACAAAGTAGTCATTAGTGAGTAAATTAATGAAAAAAGTGACTTTTGTAACCAAATTTCATAAAAAGTTACAGGTGAGTGACCAGCTTGAAAAAAGTCACAAAGTTACTAAAAAGTAACTAACTTCTAGTCCTGTAGAACCTGGGATTAGATTTCGAGGTTTTGACATCAGTTTTGAGTCAAGATTGTTTCCATCGAATTTCTTTATTCCACCATCAAAATTTTATTTAAAATTGAAAATTTTGAATGTAGAGAAGAATAATTCGCTTGCTTTTGATGGACCCTCATGGGGGGGGGGGGGGGTTTAACCCCCAAAACCCCCCTCCGTTCCTACGGCCATGGTACTTGGTAAAATATGGAAACCAACTTAATTAAAAAAAATTGTTTTTCTTGACTATTAGTTAAAAAAAAATCATGCAAAGTTGAGCAGTTATTTTTATGTTAAACTATTAAACTCAAAATCATCAACAATAAAACCTGATAACAAATTAATCAAAAACAAATGCTCCAATACACATTTTGTGAGTAATTTTTTTTTCAAAATATGGACACATATCTTAAAAAAAATCATTTTATTTTATCATGCTTCTCAAATTTTCATGATGCAAGAAAAGGAATTATTTTTTTTACTTTAATTGGTCTCCCTAAACAAGTCGTGTCCGGAATACACTCTATCACGAGTTACACGAATTTCTCGAAAAAGTGATTCCATTTTGTCCGCTAGAGGATGGTGATGCTGTCACTTTTTCATTGTATGGAGAAAACGACTGTGGTCAATATTGGTTAAGTAGATTTGGTTTTGGTCACGTTTTGGGTTGAAATAATCCTGTGTGCGTCGTTGACTCTAAGAGTTGATCGACTGAACTAAACATTGACATGGAGCCTTCTGCTAAGTCAAGGTACAATTTGAACCACCAACTCAAGTTTTGAAATCGCAAACATACCCCTAACTGGATCATCACACTTGTTTTGATATTTTCTCAGATTACTTTCTAACTCTCCTTCGTTTTGATTCTCAGCAAAAACTTAAATATGTGCCTTTTTGCCATAGTAATTCTCAAATAATTTTAGCCAAAAATGAACCATTGCAACGTCCAACCATGATTTTTGTAAATTCTTTGCATTCAAAAATCTGTTTCTCTAGTCTAAGCTTTCGTTTGAAGGTTGAACGCATAGGATTCCAAACATTGTTCAATTTGGGAAACTCTTATATTATAAGGAATTGATTTTCACAAAAAACGAGGGTTGAGCAGAGCACAGTAAACAAAAATATCAGAATCTACTCCAATCATGACGTTTTCGGAGGTGGAATAATCGGCTCAAGATTGTATGCTGGCCTGGCATTAACGAGCTATGTTTATCTGGCATTGTCCTCCGAGCGCAACCGGACCGCATATTACTGAAAGGAATTAGGTAAAAAAAAAATATTCCATCTCACAAGAAAGGAGAAACCACCAGCCCTGTGCAGGCAGTCAGCGAGGATATACTCGGTCAATGCAATGCGCGTGTATTAATGTGCCTCAAATTTGTATGGGAAATTAAATCTTGTGCAATGTTGTGCGCTGCCGGCTAAAATTGATCCAAGGCTTAATAGAAGATCTCATGCCCAGTTTGGGATGAGGGGGTCGCTCAATGAGCCTGAAGTTTGTATGGGATTTTGAAACAATTTGTTCGGTTGAAATATAAAAAAAAACAGATTTTCATCAATAATGTTGGTTTACTTCGGCCGATTTCTATTGAATACGGTTTTAATTGAAGCCTAAATTATAGATTATTATAATCAAGATAAAAAAGTTGTTAGGCTTCAAAATGGGCTAACTTTTCAAGGGTGGTATTCATCAATATTCATGGGTCGGGACGGTTGAACATATTGACGCCTCATTAACAGTGATGAATACTACCCTTGAAAAAGTTAGCCTATTTTTGAAGCTTAATAACTATTTTTTATCTTTACTTTAATCGAAATTCAGTCTTAGGGTGAAATATTAGTCATAGTTTAGGTTTTAAGAAGAGCCGTAATCAAAAGAGATCGGCCAAAGGAAACCAAAGTTATTGATGAAAAACTGGTTTTCTATGTTTCTACCGATAAAATGTCTCAAAATCCAATTGAACGCTCATTGAACGACCCCTTCCCGTGATCCAATCTGGCCCTAATTTGTCAGGAGATCTTGTACTAGTCGTAGGATTAATTTTAGTCTGCAGCGCAAAAGTTTTCCAAAAGTCGTGTCGTTTGGGGCACTCTAGTGTTTATGTTAACCGGCTGTAGAAAAATCACATTGCTATTAAATTTCGCCTCTAGAAAAAATCTCTACCAGTCCAAACGTCAGGAAGCCAGCGCTTAAGTTTTTTTTATGATTGTTTGGGACAAAAATACTCGTTTTTTACCTGACTCAGTTAGTACACTGGTGAAGTGGTCGGATTAGCAAGATGAAGCAGAAATGTTACTTCTAGTTCAATGCTCGCTATCCTTCGCTTTTTTTTCTGGGATAAATTATCCAATGGAAAACATATCTCTTTATCAAAAATTCTTGTTTCACTTGAAAGTTTGTATGTAGTGTATCATTTTGATGGAGAACTCGAGTCCTTTACCAGTAGTCAAGAAAGCAATCATATCATATTTGGCGCTGTATACTTTTCAGCACTTTTCGGCATTTAGTAGGCTCCGATCGGCAACGAAATTTTGCAACCTCTTCTTTGGGTGTAGTTATAGAAGTTCGATATGATGATAGCTGTCAGTGTTACATGTATCTTCATGGGGTTTGAAAATTAGGATTATTGGGTGTTTCTAATGATAAGGTATGCATTTTAATTTCCTCACTTTGTTTATGAAATTAAAAATATCGCCGCTGAAAATATTTTGAGTTAGGTTTAAGGTTTGTTCAAACAAAATGTACTGCAAGATCCAAGGAAAATAGAAATCCAAAGTATTTATTTTTTTATTTTGAGCATTCAGTGCATCTTGAGGCTTTTCAATGAATATGTTTTTATTCTCATGCAAATTTCCATACAAATTAAAACTCGTTACGCTTATTCAGTACTGATCGAATCGCTTCCAAAAATTTAAATTTCCATACAAAGCTTGCAGCGGTTTAGTGTACAATACCTATGCACAAATTTGGTTTACTCAAAAATATTTCAGTTTATTTGAAGAACCTTCAGTTTTACAATCGAAAAATAGGTAATATAGAAACCACAGATTAGTTTCTCATTAAAATCTATTTAAAAAAAATATGTACTTTCGTACAAAACAGTGGTACCAACTTAGTATCGAGTGTTCATCCAAGTGCCCACATATATTTTCAATGCATTTTTACTACATTTGGTCAGCCTCTACAAATTATCACATTGTACGAAACCAGCAGTACCGATTAGCCATTTAAGATTTCCTATCACGATTTAACTGTCCACTTTGAATGAAACTCCACGATGTGGGATTGGAGAAGCGGCATCCGGAAGCTGCCTCAGACAACACACGGGGTACCACCGCGAGCTCATTCACAGCCATGTGACATCACCCTGACAGGGATAATTGTCATGTTAATGCTGTTCGATTCAACTAAAGCTGCGCTGCTTGCATGGTGTTGCAGAGTGCACAATCAATTGGTCAACAAACGGCGTCGTCGTCGTCGTCTTTTTTCTCTTCTTCTACTGTTACAAGATCCTAGGGCTGGTCGATGAAAATATAGTTTGTACCCACCCAACTGTATTGGACAAGGTAGAGATGGGGAACGAAATGGCCTCAATCCTCATTTGCCAAGCTGTCAGAAGGAATCAGATGCATACACGTCAGACTAGTGTCACTACCGGGGAACTTCTGGTCGTATTGAACGGATTGGATGCAGATTCAATGAGATCACTACTTTGCTCCTGTCCTCATCAGGTCGAATTTCAATGAAACATGTAAAAGAATGCTATAGCCGTAAGTCATACGAAAATCCAAAATTTGAAACAAAATCTTGACAAGAATTAAAAAAAATTAGAATATCATGCGAGGCTTTTAGAAGAATAACGATAATTTTTTTCGTGTACAAGAAACAACTTACAGGAGATATCTAGCTAGATGACTTTCTATCATATAACTAAAAGAATTTAAACATTCGACTTCCTTCCTATAAGTTAGGGTGACCATCCACCATTTCTCCAGTTTTTATTTTTCATTATTTATAAAAAAATACGCTGATTTGAAGTGTTTTTTCAAACATCACTTTCAGTCATATCTATTCTGTTAATTTCTTTATTGAGACCGTACGTTCATTGAAGAAGAAAGTAAGTTGCTATCGAAATACCGGTATATGAACTTTTCTTATATCCTGGTTGAATTAAATGAAACCTTTCGATGGATTTGATTGAGAAGAACTATTCAACGAAGTAGTCTCACAACACATATGAGAATAATTGATCGATTTTTTTTTATATAAAACTCTTTAAAATCTATTTATTTTCCCTTCTAGGTTTTTCGAAAAGATCGAAGGGAAGAGGGGGGCGAGGAGGGATCGACAAAAATATCCCAACCCAACTTGTATTTATTAAACCGTAGCTTGGATTACATACTTTTAGACATTTAATTGGATGATTGTCCCTTAGTTTGCTTGATTTTTCCACTTTACTTTGAAAACATCGGAGAAATTCGGACATCTTCGAAAAAATCCAGGGAATCTAGAATGCATACCCTACAGTAAATAATACTTCACTTTCTCTCATATATTGAATAAATAAAATATTCTAGGAGTTTCCAGCGAATCAAGCAATGTGTTCTGATAGGGAAGTTTTTTCTCTTCATTGAAAAAAAAAAATGTAGCGGCTATTACGGGAGATAGATTGACTTTTTTTTTAATTTTCAAAATTTACAAAAAAAAATTAAAAATTATCAGTTTTTGAAAAAATTTAAAATCTTTTCAAATTGTAAGTTTTTTCGGGTTTTGTTGGGGAATAAAATTAACAAAACCAGGCAATCTGGAAAGCTCACTTTATAAGCATAAATAGGTATGTGCATGGCCGTAGGAACGGCCCCCCCTCCCGTTTTTGGGGGTTAAACCCCCCCATGAGTGTCCAAAAAAGCAAGCGAGATATTCTACTCTACACCCATAATTCTAAATTCAGAACCAAATTATGATAATAGAGTAAGGTTAATCAAGAGTAACAATCTAGACAAAAAACTAATGCCAAAATCTCAAAAACCCATTCCAAGTTCAAAATTCTGCTAAATTTTTTTCAAAATTTTCTCACTTGTTCATAGTAAATCAAGTTTGAGTATTGAATTTTAAATAAAACTTAGGAGGCTCTGATTCCATCATTTCCATAACCAAAATTGTATTCCGATTTTCGTTTTTTGTATTCTGCATCCAGTTCAGGATTCTTGATTTTCAGTTCCACTAAACAGAAGAAATGAGAGATGAAAAGCTGCTTTGGTTCAAATTTGATTTTGCATTTCATATAAAAATTTTATCATGTTTTTCGAAATCATATGCATTTTTAATATTTTGATAATAGTTTTCCGAATATGAAAAAAGGAAAAAAAATATATTCACATTCGAAGTTCTTAACTTAATTCTTACACAAAATTTAAACATTTAAATTATCAATATGGCAATCCCCAATTGAAAACTCAAATTCAGATCATTTGAAACTCATATTTGAATTCAGATTCACAATGCAGATTGTAAATTAATCGTTTAAATAATGAATGTAGACCAAACCTGAACTACAGAATTGAAATAAGAGATTTATGAACGAAGGCTCTTAAACTTGGTTCATAAAATTTTAATCTAGAAGAGGATTCGGAAATCGTTTTTTTTTTGTACATTTCAGAAATGTTATGGAAGTTCGATACAGATTCAACGTGCAATTTTTGGATTCAGGTTCATAATTCTGATTCAGAATGCAGATTCAAAATTCAGAAAACGATTTAGCTTGTAAAAAAATTTTACAATCAACTTGAATTGTTGAGGAATTCAAGAGATCATGAACTTAAGATTACTTATCAATTCAATTTCCATATTTCAAGTTTTTGATTAAAATAAGTTTATAAACACAATTTCGCTGAAAATCACAAATAAAAAGTAGAATTTGAGTTTTTTGTTGTATGAGAAAAACGCAAATTTTATTTTAAAAATTCATCCACAGCATTTTCATTATGGAATTTATGCTTTATCAAAATTTTTTTTGCTGTTTTAAAAAAAAACATGTTCCTGATCTTCACCTGAAAAATCTGCACAAATTTTTACATTTTTTAAATTTAACATTATTAACACATTAAGAACACCAAAATTCGGCACTTTTTATTTCAGAAAACAATAGACAAAATTTCGCTTATTTAATTTATTTGAGTAACGGGAAGTGATGTGTAAAATTTGTAAAATGAGGTTTCATTAAAAGATTCATAACATTTGAATTATGCTTTTTATGGAGCATTTAATTTGATTTGATATAGAAGTTTTTTAAAGTCAAATTTCAAACTGAAATCATTCATCTGCCCCCCCTCCCCCATGAGTCGGTTCTTCCTACGGCCCTGGGTATGTGTATGAATAATGCAAAATTAATCTTAATTTTTCGATCGTTATTGAAATTTGCGTGCAATTATACTCTCTACGCCAGGGGTGAGCAACCTTTCGAAGCAACGAATTTTTCAAAAATAACAAATTTTTGACAAAAAAAAACTTAAAAAGGATAAATAAAACGGATTCATGTACTTGCATATTTTTTTTAAATTTAAGGTGATCAAACTATTGAATAAGCTCATCATAAAATCTTGATCGTTTTTCAATAATTTAAATATTTTCATTGATTTGAAATGTTTGGCGAGTATTCTTTTTTTTAATAAAAAGTAAACATCATTTGCTTCCCTTTTATTTAATAAAACGAAAAATTTTGAAAGCCTTTTTATGGTTCGTAAAAAGATTTGAACCTTTTTTTGCAAAAAAAAAAACTTTTTTTTTCGAATCAATGCGATGTTAATTTTCGTCATCACTTCCATTCAAAAGTTTCATGGAGCTTTACCATAGCGATTTTTTCTGTACCCATTTTCAACTTTTGACTTTATTTTATCAATTTTTGGCATGATTTTCCTATGAAATTTCTAAAAAAAGAATCAGACATATCACGAGACAACGACATTCACATTTTTCTGAGGTACAAGGGATATCAAAACTGATTTTGACTTAATCATGGGCGCTGAATCCAAATTATCAATTAATTTTTTTGTCAGCTCTTATTTTCGAGTTTTTTTTTATAAAAATAGGTAAAAAAGTAAGTTGTTTAATTTTTGTACATTATTTAAAAAAAAAATGTAAAACACAAATACTTATTGACTCAATGATCAACTTTCCCAAAGACCACGAGCAATTTTAAGCTCTGAGAAAAAAGCTATGGAAAAATTAAACAAAATTGAATCTTTGAGATTTTTAAACCCGTTAGTTAAATAGTTTCGCAGTTCTTAACAAAGTTGTAGAATGAATTAAAATCTTTGATATCCAATAATAACTTTAAATAACAATAAATGACTCTTTAATGATTTCGGAAGAAGTTGTAATCTTATTTTTAGGAATTTCGATTGTTTGTAGCGTAGGATCTCTGATACCTTGGCAATATCTGAGTCCTTGATTGAATGGAGGGTAGTAAATTGATTGAAAATCAGCTTTTGATTTTTGTGTAGGTTTATTGGTTCATCAGGTAGAGAAGATTGATTTTACCCAAAACTGATCAATTCAAAAAGTTCCACACGCGATATCTCCAAAACTAGAAGTGAATGACGAAATCTGTGAAATGTTTTGAATTCAGGACGCCAAAATCTTACAAAATCTGTTATTCGAACAGAGGTACCAAAAATTATGTACATATTTCCATGGGTTGGATCACAGAATGTATGTATGTTGTATGTTGGTTATCCACCATGGGTGCACGGATTCAACGCAGTTTCTGCCTAAGTATGTGCTCACATGCATTCTTTAGATTGTTAAGTTCGACAAATCTCTAATGCAACGCGTACATCATACCCGAACCCCATGGCTTCGTATGAACTGTTATGGATGAATGTACTGTGTTGATGTAGGTTTATTTTGGAAGAACGAGTCCATCAGGTGGGCTAGTTTACTTACAGGTATTCCGGCATCCGTGTATGTACCTGGCCAGCTGGCAACTGATTGAACATTCTTATTATATAGTCAGTTATAAGAGGAAACACATCTTAGGGGAACATGCCCTATTATGCGCCACCTAAGCGAATCGCTGATTTTCTATGTATTCCACGTACAAATAGTGTTAAAAATGGGTGTAGGGGAAAGATTTCCTAAATGGGCTTATCGGGTTAAATGACCCTACGGCTGTTTGGCGAAATGGCTGACTAGACAGCTTACCTGACCAATGCATTTTGAGGGTGATACGCTTAGAACATAAGGCAAGAAAGAATTTTAAGAATTTATAAACTCAAAAAATTTAAATAATCATACAAGGTTTTGATACATTTTGATGTAATATTTCGACTTTTAAAAATTATACGAAAAGAAGTTTAAAACAATAACTAGGATGGTTTTTGTTTCTTACTCAAATGAACTTAAGAAATTAAACATATTTCAGCTTTTGTGGGCGTTTAATAATGATTATTTAGTGGAATTATAAAGTGTTTTTGTATGCCCCCATCATGTTTGTAAAATGCCTCCATCCTAAAATAACAGGTTAAATAGAATAAATAAATGATTTTTATCATTGAACCTTCAAATCTAAGCTCTGAATAACATCTTAAGAAAGAATTGAAGATCTAAAAACAGATTTGATTAAGTTTTTCTCATGAATGAACTGCCTCCATAGTATGGCAACCCTAACTTTTGTTTTATTCCACAAAATTATAATATACATAGATTTTCATAAAACTTCAGCTTTGTCGTACGGAAATTATTACTTTCTAGCTGTTTCAATGAAATTATACGGAAATATTTCCCAAAAAACAGAAATTTTGTTCAAAACATAAATAGGCGCATTTAGCCCGCACGGTTTGAGTTTCGGCATTTTAGACAACACTTACAATAAAATCGTTTTCCTGGAAACAGAAGAAAATTTTAACATAAAAATTACTCCATTGTATAGAAAACAGATGCCTGCACACGTGTATATAGTTTTTGTACACATATTCGACGTGATATTTGATTAAATCGGTGTTCTGCTTAATAGGCACATATAGCCCGCTTCTCCCCTAATCGTTGAAGAAAAGTGTTTTCTACAAATGCCTATGATTTTTCATTACTCAAATTGCTATAGTTTCTTCAAAAACTTGATTTTTGAAAACCATATTCAAAGCCACAGAACAAAACTGTGTTGCGAATACGCGCCGCTGTGTATTTAATACGCGCCTAGCAGCCGAACACACCCGAGAGCAGCCGAAGACCGAAAACACACCAATACTTACAGACACTTTGACTGAAAATAAAATCAAAATGGACTAATAGAAATTTCAGGAAAAATGAAAAATTGATTTTTTTGGCTGAATTAACGCTCAAAATATGGTTTTAGACTTTTTGTTCATTTTCAATGAAAATTGGCCTTTTTGAAAAATTAATGCTATTTTCAGCCTACTACGATTGGCGCGTTATAACGAGCGCATGGGCCGTGATAGAACATACCCATGAAAAGCATACCTTAGCGAGTTCAGAATGATTTTTTAGCATAAAATCATAATTTAGATTCTCCTCTATCGATGTGTCAGAAAATATTGTCTTATTCGTTTTTCCCTGCTTAGTGACACCTTATTAAAAGTGTTTTAAAATTTAGATCGAAATGAAGAAAAACCTAAATTGTGAAATTATCACGACACAGGGGCATTTTACGGAAAAAACTCATAATTGCCATGACCAATCACAGCGTTTAAAACAAATTGGTAATATTTTGCAGGCTTAAAATGTTTCAGATTCTTCAAAACAAGGGTGGCGCGTATTAGCCACATGGGGCGTTATATGAACTTTTCCCCTACCTGTCGGCAACTTATGGGAATCGGACCCAAAAGTTTTCATGCCGATACCGGGAATCGAACCCAGTACGCCTGGCATACCAACTGTCGATAAGAAATCTTAGATCGTTCACCCAGTCTTCATTTTAAAACTTTTCGTATTTCTGTCATTAATCAAGAAAAAAAAACTTCACCATACAATTCTAACTTTGCTTGAACGCAAAAAAAATGACTAAACTAATTCCTTTATAACGATTTTCCAATAAATAATATTGCATCAATAAAAAGCTTAGATCCTACAAAAAAAAGTCAACAATCTGGATGATTATGGGACAAATGCAACTGCAAACAAATGACGTGCATATTAAATTATTGATTTATCATTTTTTGGATCAGTAGGGACTGCAGCTTTATGATAAATAACAATCTATAATAAAAAAAAATCGTGAAATAAATTATATTTGATTTAAGCTTCGCGGGCCGCACAAACATGTCTCGAGGGCCGCATGCGCCCACGGGCCGCGGTTGCTCATCCCTGCTCTACACCCTTTCTAATTTCGAAAAAAGGTGACCTTATTTGACTAATTAGGATGAATCGGCAAATCTGAGTTCCACTTTTGAATTTTTATTTCGATTTAAATCTAAGATTTCAAACTTTAAATGAGACTTTCTAACTGATTGAGCCCATTTTTTCATGTACTTTGTCATTCTCTAAATGACCATCTTAAATTAATATTTTTAAAAGAAAAAGCTCTCATTATTCTATTGCACTTTTTTTTTTGCGCGATTCTATTAATATAAATATTTCAATATTTTAAATGTCATCTTATTCCTGATTTATGATAATGTGTCTTGAAAATTCAATTGCCATACTGAATTATTGTTTTCAATGGTAACTTTTGTTACATTTTGAAGAACTTTTGATAATGGCTTCTTAATTTTTTCGTTTAACTTTTTTTTAAATAAATGAAAAAATTTTAAATTTTGGTCTCCATTACATTTTAAAAATTTCAACACATAACTTGAACGCGATTTTTTCTGTGTTTACAGACCTAAAAGAGAAATAAACATTTGGATTTGAATTATAAATTTTGCAATTCCTGTTTTCCAATGATTGTAACTATGTTTTTCAATTTTGTACATGAGTTTAATTTGTAATTTGATACTTAGTACGATTTTAATTTCAGACTTTTGATTGTGGGTCTGAATGAAATCCGATCTTAGGTTCAATGAATTGGAATTTTATTCTGTAACATTTTTTAAATTTTAGATTCTTTGTCTGAAGTCTTAATATTACTTCCCAATAGTCATGAAAAAAATAATTATCTGTATATTTTTCAAATTCAGAGATTTATGGGTGGCGATAGAGTGATTAAATAAATTGTGAATTGAATTTCGCTTTTAACAGCTTTTATCAGCTTTTTCATTTTATATTAGTTGATTAATTTCTCCGCAATGTTTGCATGTGATGAGTTAGCAATTATTGTTTGAAGATCTCAGTTTGGTTATTTGAAGGAAATAAAACGAACTCTTTATAATATTTTTGTATGTTTAAAATATTGTGTTCTCTGGGACAGCATATAAAAAAAAAAAGATTCATAGGGCCCCCTGTGAAAAATTGCTCCGGGCCCTTTGATGGCTTAATCCGGCCGTGTAAAAAATACTATAAAAAATTATGAAACCATTCCAAATCTATTCAAATTAAAAAAAACGTGTTGTTCAACGTTAATATTAGCTTGAATGAACTATTAAATTTCGTTGATTTTTTTTAGAGATTTTTAGTGTCTGAATACATGGGTTCCTTCGTCACACTGCTAGGTAACATCGTTGATATAGTGGCCTAGTTTATTTAAAAGCAATTTCAGATGATGAAAGAAAAAAGAGAGCTGTGTATGATCGCATTGATTCCAAAACCTGGCTCGCGGACGTTTTGACAAAATTTCTTTTATAGGATGGACAAAATATTTTTCATAACTCTTCATTTGGCATAAGAAAACTTTGCAGATAGGTAAAACGTGTTTTAAGTTCTGAATGTGTATAAAACATAAAAATATAGGTGATTCAAGATGTGTGGCCCACGATTCCCCACAAGCTATGATTTGCAAATTGGTTGCGTTTGTGTGACTTATTGATGTTTGATCAAAAATTCCTTTACCACGTGGAAGATCATGACAAAACTAAGATCATGAGCGTATTTATGAGCGTATTTATGAGCGTATTTTTGTTATGCACTTTAGGTTCCCCATCGATGAAAATAGCGGGTGTTTTTTCAACTTTGTAAGTAAATTTTTATAACTTTTTTTAGCTTGATAATAACGCATATGATGCGTATTTCAGTCAACAACATATAGGAATACATGCTCACGCAAAGCGACGACGATGAAAGTTGGTTTGAGATTTTGATCTCAACACACATCTGAGATATTAAAAGTGGCCCACGTTTCCCCATGGCCCACGATACCCCACTCTCCACTCCAAATTTTATTGATGAATATCAAATTGCTCTCTCTTTGTTCTGAAATTCGAGTTAGAAGAAAAGAATTTGCTGCTGTCTCTTTTGTAAACGACATAATTAATCAACGTGTTCAGGCTAGCTATGTATTAAGGGGGGGGGGGGGGGGGGGGGGTAGGATCTAACGGGTATAAAAAAACACCATTTTCACGATTTTTTTCTGGAGCTATCGTTCAAACAAATGTATTCAAATTTTTTGCATTATACAAAGCATTGTTAAAAGAACATTTAGTAATTTTTTGGTAGAAAAATATTGAAAAATGAGCCGGTGACGGAGCATTTTCGAGGATGCCTTTCAGAAAACAGGATTTGCGGTGGACACTGTATCTCAGCACAGAATCATCTGAAGTCAAAAAATCAGAGCAAAATATTTTTAATAGGTGTTTTTCTGGACCCCAACGTTTTTATTTAGCTTAAAAATATTTTTATGAAATTTTTGTGGCTGTTTGAAGTAAAAACTACGATTTTTCACTTAAAAATCCGCCATTTTTCACCTGTAAAATCTCCTCAAAATAAAAAAAATCAAAAAAGAAAAACGTTGGGGTCTGGTATTTTATATGTAGAAAATATGTTCCAAATTTGAAAAGAATCAGATAAGTAGTTTTCAAATGACGATGTCCACGGACTTTAAAAATGTGCTTTCGAGAAAAACGCGTTTGAAATTTCTGCTCTTGCTTTCTTGCAGTATTAAATAGGAGGAGATAAAGGCCTATAACTTCTACAGTTTTGCTTCAATTGACTTGAAAATTTGACACAACATTCGTGAAATGTTTTACAATAAGAAAATAAAAAAATAAAAAAATCGATTTTTAGAAAATGTTAGACCCTACCCCCCTCCCCCCCCCTTAAATGAGTAAAACTTGTATTGTCCGTGTTGCCTGTTGAGAACCAGAAATCTGTTTTTCAACCTCTGCCAGAACTGATCCTGGAAAAAATAGTCCAATCAATTGTCTAATGCAGAACTATTTAAAAAAATAACCAGAACATAGATTTTAATATATCTAAACAGCATCTAAAAGTGCTTTTTATGGCAACAGGCATTGAAGAACCTAACATTGTAGAATGTAAGTTAATGTAAAGATTGTAACTCCTAGGTTTAAGACCATATACATATGAAGCCTACGATGTTTGGCGAAAGAGAAAGAAAACTTCCTGAAGAATACGAAGGGAATAGAGAGGCAATTCAATCAATAAAACTGATTATATGGAAACACGCTTTCAAGAAAATGAGTTTTTAGAATTTTTTTTTCGTTTTATCCAAAGTGTTCATATGTAAAACCAGGTTAAAAATGATCGACGAATCTGGAAATATTTTGCTGCACTTTCATGGGCTTAACACTATCAAATTGATATTCAACAGGCTTTCACTTTAAAGAAAAATCGTTGAATTCATATGGAAAAAAAATTCTATACACCAAAGTCGATTCTTTGTGTAAGGTTGACCTCGTTAAATTTATGTTGCCAGAACCCATAGACACATTCCACCGTGACGTGAAATCGCTTTTCCGGACTTTTCTGCACTGTTATGTAATTTATGTAATCCATCAACTATCAAGAAGTTTTTGGACGTTCTCGACGTGTTTCAAGAGGGTGAAGCTCATCTTATCTGAATATCTGATCCAGTTCCTGTCTTCCTGGAGTGGTGTCGGCCGCTCATACTGATCGTGGATGAACCTTCAGAGTCATTCATTCATGTTTTTTGGTCCCCAAAAACGTCAAAGCTAAGTATTCTCGGGATTTTTCTAATCAGTCAATCAAAACTTCTATGTAGGGATTTTAACTTTAACACTGCAATGTTTTCAATGTGGCAAATCATTAATAAATATTTGTGCCATATTAATAATGTCCTAAAAACATTTCGTCATTGGATGCGTTGATTATGAACCATCCAATCGTTATTTCACCAATTCAAATTATAAGTTCAATTGCAATGTTTACATGTTTTGTTGTGGTTGAAGAAAAAAATACGGGAAGTCGTTACATGATGAATTCTTCAATAAAAAAAATCCTGAAAAATTAATATAATTTTTATATGTGATCACAGTTTCCATTTCTGTTGAAAATGATAAAAGTTTTTTTTTAACGAGTTTTCTCCAAAGGTTAGATCAATTATGTTTTTTTTTATTTTATTCTATTCCTGAGTTTTTCACCAAATTATTAGAACTTCTTAACTATTTATTGGTTATTAAATTCTCACATAAATATGATTAAGAACATCAGTTTGAATATCATTTCGATATTTAAATGATGTTAGCAACGACTATCAGAGATATCAAGTTAAGAATCAAGTTGATACATACAATTGACTTCAATTGTGTTTTATTCATAATCACCATTCAAAAACATTTTTGCTTATCTGGCTAAGTTTTAATATTTAGTTTTTTTTTTTATTAACAAATGGTTTTATAAGGCGTTTTACTTATAAAGAATTCATGTGCCATGAGTATTTTTCCTAATTTTGAGTCAGTAAGAGGGGGGTAGATGTTATAATAAAACATTATATTTCAGCAGAAAAAGCTATCAGCACAACACTAGTCAAAAGTGTTTCCTAATCATTTCCCTTCCCCTACATTCCCAACCAAATTTTTTTGCAAGGATGCAGAGGTGACCTCGGTCCTTAGGCGTAGATTTGTTCTTTCATCCCTTTCTCATTTTTTCTAATATATCTATTGACTACTAGGACGTGGCCGGCGCCGTTATTGATGTTTAAAGAGAGAGCATCAGTCTTGTGCATTGTGAATATGTAGCCAATCCCAGGTTCCGTTCATTTGACCTCTGAACAAAATTGATGGCGATGTGGAACTTGTTCTACTTAGCCACGCCTGCGATCTTGGAATCCGGAATGCATTTAATTGTATTTAAACCAAATTTAAAAATCAATCACAGATTATACTAGAATACTTTCAAATTCTTCATCCAGACATCTTGAGTAGCATTTCGGGTTCAATGATTCAAGGTGGATGTGAGTAGTCAATCAAGCTAAGCTAAGCTAAGCTAAGCTAATTTGTCAAAAACACCACTTTTTTCAATAAAAAAAAAACTGATTTTCAAAATCATCTAAAACATGTGTAAAAAAACTTTTTTCTCTTTTTTTCGTTGGTTTTGTGTGATTTGAATTCTCATAATTATAGACAATTTCTGAGATTTTTTGATACGAGAAAAAATAAAAATCACTTTTGAGCGGTACAAGGTAGGCTATTCCGCTCTCTTTCAACGTATTGGTAGGAGGCCCCGAAAAATAGTTATGGAAATAACTGGCAAATGTATGGAATTTATCAGAAAATCATATTTTTCTTAAAATTGACAAGCATTAAAATTATGTGAAAAATGTGCATTTAAGCATTTTAATCCAACAAACAATATTTGGCTTTTCAACATCTCTAAAAGTAAAATGCAATGGGCTTTTGTCGATTTCAAACTAATATCTGGTGATATTTTTGCCTTGTGTGGCCTTTTTCTTGTGCGATTTGAATAAAAATTCTAACAAATTGACTTTTTGTCACAGAAACATGAAGTATTTTAGATCATTTATCAAATTATTAACATGGACTGAAGAAAATATTACATTGCTTGCTTCAAAGAAAAGGGACGGCGATGAACATTTCTTTTAAATGCTCATTATTCATGGTTCAGATCCAAAAATCTGAAGCAAAAAATCGTTTCCCATGACCCTGAAGAAACAACCTTTAATCTGAAGCCCTTTAAGAATCGAATGGCTATTGACGGAGAAATTAATAATTTTGGTTGCTATTCTATATAAAATTGCTAAATTTTAATAACTTTTTGTTATTGTTGGTAAGCAAGCATGTGTACATACACGGAGCTTTGAAGTGAGGTTAAGCGCAATGGCCTACCAGTTATTTTCCATGTACTATGGCCAGAACCTAGGAATTGCTCATCAAAAAAAAACTGGAATAAAAATGGTGACTTGGCTTACCTATGCTTTCGATGGTTGATCAGGATAAAAGATCGATCCAGGAACAAAGCAGCAGGGTGATGTATAAACTGGGCAATTTTTTTTCAGTAGGTTGGTTCAAAATTGATCTGTTCGTTCCAGAATATATTGGCTTTAGATTTTGAGTTGCTTTAAAAAAAATGGAAATTGAAGGCCACTCTGAGGTACATGTTTTATATTTCTATTCCGAAATTGTCAAATAAAAACTTAAAAAATAATCGAATCAGTGCAGCCCATAAACGTAGTTTTTTTTACCCTCCACCATATAAAAGCTTGTTCTCCACACTAATCTTTTCTTAGGAATATCTAAAATTTCGGGACACTCTCATGAGTATCCGCTTAAAACTACATGACGTTTTGAAATTCCAAACAAATCACATCCCAGTATATAAATCTCAAATTGTGTGGCTTTTGAAAATTAACTTTATATTGAGCTGGCAATACACAACCCGTAAGTATCGGAACTTTCATCCGGTAGTCGTCATCGACACCGGATGACATTGGCAATCGATTCTGCTACCTACAAAGTTTCCATCCGGTTGTATCAGTCCCCAAAGGAAGAAAGGGTCAAAATCCGCATGATCCAATCAGGGCCAGCGTAAAAGATGTTCTTGAACCACAAAAGGTAGGTCTTCCCTGGCAAAAAGACATCGCTTTGGCTCGGTTTAAGCCACAAGTATTTGCAAGGGTGCAACACAGAGTTCTGGGAAGTAATTTCCCGGGCTCGACAAAGCGACTGGAAACTTATTTTATGGCTCTTAACACCTTCTGCTTACAGCCGTTCACACCTTCGCGAATGGCAGACCCGCCAAGATCTAACTACGAAGCAATGTCCATCAATGGAAACAAAGCACCGGCACAGGAATAGATGGGAATCTTTCGGTTCCAGACCAAATCGGATTCGTCTCACGCGTCGCCTTGGCTTAGCTCGCCGGATGAATATTAATTCGTTTCGACAAAATAAAAGTAAAAAGTAAGGGGAAAAAAATCAGCACCAGGCCACACCATCGGGTATCGTCAGGTACCTTCCTTAAGCTTCATAGCTACAATCCGTGACATGCCACCGCCATCGAATTTCTGGTAAAAGAATTACCTTGATGGAGGCCGCTCGAAAAAGCCGTGCGTCCGTTCGTCTGTCAAATTGGCGATCTCGCGACGCACATTCGGGGCCAATAATGTGAATGATGGTTCTGGTGCAGTACTGTGGGCTACACAGATAGTTGAGAAAAAAAAAACTATAGAAAATTTCATAAAAAAGTCGAAACTCAAACAATTTTTATATAAAAAAAACACAATCAATGTTAAATTTGAACAATTTGAGAAATTTTTCATAACCTTTGGAACACAAGCAAACTGTGATAGTAAGGGAGATTATTTATGATAACAAAGACCTTCCAAATTCAACAGCTGTATAAACATTCGAAACTGAGTAAGACTTAAATCGAAAAAAAAACGACCGACTTTCATGAAATCATAATAATTAACTAGATTTGATTTAACGATTTGGTTAAATTGATTATTCCCTGAAACTTAATTATGAAGTGGATACTCTTACCAGCTTTATATATGGAAGATATTTTTACGCGGTTTTCATAACACAGTTTTTCATATGTAATTTTTTATGCGGTTTGTGAAAATAAAATCAATGAAAATTTTTTTTAAGCTGAAAAAATCATAACTCTCAGGCTTGGAAAATGAGACATGAGAGATTAAGGTTGCCGAAATTACAGAAAAATCTGTAATTTTACAGAATTTTGAGCAAATTTTCGTCACAGAATCTGTGTCACAGAACACAGAATTTTGAAATATTCACAGATTTCACAGATTTTTTTAATTTTGAATGCTTTTCCGAAATAAATATTTTTTTGGCTATTATAAAATTTAGATATTTTACCTTAAATTAGAAATGTATGATAACATTGGTAATGTTATTTAGTTTTTCCCAACTAAAATGTCAAAAATACTCAATTTATCATGAATTATCAATGAAATCAAGGGAAATAGCATCACAGAAAACCATCACAGAATTTTTGGGTAAAATCCCAGAAAGTCAGAATTTTTTTTCTCAAAAACACAGAATTTTTTTCGGCAACCTTGCCTGAGATAAAGGATCTAAGACCTGATATCTGAAACATGAAACAACAGAGAAATATATGAAAATGGATTGCTACCTGTCTATCTGTTCTCTTTAGACTCGGAAACTACATAACCGATTTGCTTAAAACTTGGCAGGTGAGTGCATTTGGGGCCGGGAAATTTTCGTATTATGATTTGAGACCCCTATCTCTCACTGGAAGGGGGAAGAAGTTTCCAAAACAGAATACAAATGTTTGCATAGCACGAGAACTGTACCAAACCAATTGTACCAAATTTAACATGGGAGTATATTTCGGTACGAGGAATATTTCCAGTGGGAAGATAGAAAGCGGAAGAGGAAATCCCTTACAATTTTTTACATAGTTCCAAAACTTATTACAGTTTAGTTCCTGAAACTTTTAGAAAGATAATAAAAAATTAAGAAATAACATTTAAATATGTCCAGTAGGCAATAAATGTATAGGCAAATATTCAAATTGAAATTCAAAAAATGGACCACATTTACAACTCAGTTAATTTAAAAATGGCTTGCGGGAGGTCAAGTCCTAATAAAGTTGTGCGAGAGGTCACAACTCATTCTATTGAAAGATGGCTTGCGAGAGGTCAAGTCCTAATAAAGATGTGCGAGAGGTCACAACTCAGTTAATTAAAAGATGGCTTGCGAGAGGTCAAGTCTAAATAAAGTTGTGCGAGAGGTCACAACTCAGATAATTAAAGGATGACTTGCGAGAGGTCAAGTCCAAGTTAAGTTGTGCAAGAGATCACAATTCATCCTTTTAAATGATGGCTTGCGAAAATTTAACTGCAAATAAAATTGGGTAAGAGGTCCCAACTCATTTAATTTAAAGATGGCTTGCGAAAGGTCAAGTTCTAAGAAAGTTTTGCAAGAGGTCACAACCAGGGTTGGTAAAACACGCCCGTCACACTTGACCCGACTAGTTTTGTTACATCAAACGACCGGCACCGTACTCAATTGACGGAGCCTCACTACTCGCATGGCGGATAAAGCACGACAATAATCAACATTTCTCTGTCATGCGACTGGCGAAGCTCCTACACATGGTCGAATTTGTACTGAGAGTGACTGGCAAAGCTCTTTACACTTCGATTGGCTGCTGACGACAGGTACAACTAATTGAACGACTTGCTGGCAGAGAACAACAATAGCAATTAAAATCTGAAAACGGGCTTGCTGGCAGGAGCAACAATAATAAAAAATGCGTTTCTTTTTCGTCTTCGGTCGTCTTCGGCTTGCTGGCAGGAGAAACAATAAAAATAAATAGATACGTTTCTTTTTCGTCTTCGATTCGGTCGACGATTCGTTCGAATGCGATTGGTGAATGGTTGACTATGATTTTTTTAAGATTCAAACGACTGGGGGTTGAGTGACTGGAGAACGAAGTGACTGGCGTATAAGGAACAGTCAATTGAGTTTGACGGACCAAGAGGCTCAACAGTCACAGTCATTTGACTAATGGCGATGACTGATGCCAACCCTGTTCACAACTCATTCTAGTTAATTAAAAGATGGCTTACGAGAGGTCAAGTCCAAATAAAGTTGTGCAAGAGGTCACAACTCATTCTATTAAAATACGGCTTGCGTGAGTTCAAGTCCATATTAACTTATGACAGAGGTCGCAACTCAGTTAATTAAAAGATGGCTTGCAAGAGTTCAAGTCCATATAAACTTGTGCGAGAGGTTACAACTCATTCTATTAAAAGATGACTTGCAAGAGGTCAATTCCCAATAAAGTTGTGCAAGAGGTCACAACTCAGTTAATTAAAAGATGGCTTGCGAGAGGTCAAGTCTAAATGAAGTTTTTCGAAAGGTCACAACTCATTCTATTTAAAGATGGCTTGAGAGAGGTCAAGTTCTAATGAAGTTATGCGTGAGGTCACAAATAAGTTCATTGAAAGATGGCTTGCGAGAGGTCAAATTCAAATAAATTTGTGCGAGAGGTCACAACTCATTCTATTAAAAATGGCTTGTGAGAGGTCCTAATAAAGTTGTGCGAGAGGTCACAAATCATTCTATTAATAGACTGCTTGCGAGAGGTCAAGTCCAAATAAACTTGTGCGAGAGGTCACAAGTCTGACCTATGTATGTATGTATGTATGAGAACCCACCAGTGGCTGATAGGTCTTTCGACCCGAGGCGGTACGGGAAGTCTCGATCGCACATTCAAATATTGTTAATACTTAACTCATCAACAATAATTGCAGCACAACCAAGGGGTCCGTTACCACTGGCTTGGGACAGGTTTGACTCATCTTACTTCCTTCCAACTGTTCGAGACAAATAAAGAATTCTGAAAAGGTACCTAAGTAACTTACTCATGATTGCAAATTTGTCAAGACACTCCGGCTGGCTTGAACCCACAATCCATTGTATATCAGTCTTCCGATCGTTTGATGTCCTGTCCAATCCCCCCACTAAACCCCATAATAGAGTTAAGCTATTTTAATATACAATCAAAAAACTAGTCACATATTTTAACTCATGTTTTATTTCTTACCTTGTTACAATTTGCCATTCCCTTGGATCGTTGTACTTACCCCTGTACCCCTATAACGGAAGAAGCACTTTAGAAAGCTGCTGACTAATTTATAAGAAAAATTACAATCTAGGATTTATGAAATTGATATCAACTTTCCTATCTTAAATTTGATACAAAAAGAAATATTTTAAAAGGACCAGTTATTTCGACATCCCTTGTAAATTTATTAGTTTAAATATGAACCTAACGAGGATTAATCTTCAATCATTAATCACAAATTCTTTTCCAACACGATGCTTCTCCATTCGTTCAGATTAGTGAATGATGTAGGTATGAAAAGCCGAGTTCTGGTGCTATTTAAAAAAAATTATGTCAAAATTGACTTTCTGGGACGTCGTTCAGAAAACCGGTCCATGGGACTCGAGTTTTGGCCAATATTTTTTCAAGAAAACACCAGATCTCGACGTTTTATGAACTTTTAAGTTATTTGGTAACAAAATTAAAAACTCAATTTTCCGATTGGTTATGGTCAAAAAACCTAAACTATGAGCGCTTTGAGGCCTTTAAATACAATCTGATTGAGCTGAATTTTTTCACAGGTCAGTTGTTTGGACCAATGTACAAAATTTAAATGGTCGGTTTTCTAAATTCAATTATAAAATTTTTCCAATACTTCCGTTACCACCCTTATATACATACAGAAGGATGGCAATGGTTTGTGATAGAATTTCGCAAATCGACCATAATCATTTTCGTAGCCCAAAGAGCTGCCCTGTGTAAATTCGGACTTACTTTATTTAGGGGTGTTCAAAGTTTCGGGTTTTGACCTTCAAAAATCACCAAAGGGACCAATAGAAATCAGAAAAATTGAAATTTTAATTTAAAGGTCAAATGACTTTAAACTTCGCGGGATGTTTGTGCAGCTTGCAAAGCTTTGCTCAAATTGAATAACTTTTTGAATTTTTCTTCGATAAATTTTTAGTTATGATAAAAAGCTTGTCAAAACTGAAATGGAAATAATAAATATGTCGATGGCTTGCTCGAAAACTGACTTCACTTGCATTGCTTTTCATTTATCCCACAATCATTCATATTGGTGAACTACATGGTGTTGATTATTTTTTCTCTTCTGGTTATGCTTAAATTGTGGTAATTAAATACTCGAAAAAACAACCAATTGAGAAAACAGCAATTCTCATTAAAAATAATATAAAATTTTCAAAAAATTAGCGTAAGAAATCCTCTCCCAGAATTTAGTTTTTTTTCTTAATAAACAAAAATACTTAAACTATGGCTCTTGATATCTAATCATTTCGAACCAACCGCATTTTAAACATTTTAAAAACTATCAATAAATGATTTAAGTATTTTTTTTCTTTTGCTTATGTTTTAAATCGGTTCTATAATTTCTGAATTTTGCAGTTCAGTTTTTCAATTCTATAGTTTTTCAGTCTTGGATTTTGTATTTCTCAATAAAATTTCCAATGGGTTTCGGTTGATCCTCATGTGTATTTCGTCCGGATATTCAGAATTGTAAGCCAAACTTTTGTAAAAATTTAAATATGAGTTTCAATGATACCATACTCATGCATCATGCAACATCAGGGTTAGATGCAACATTTGTGTACCACAACACATATTCAATTTTTATGTTACTTCAATGTAATAAGGTTTTAGTTTTATGAAAACAAAATTATGATTATATAGTATTTCACATCATCACATAGTAATTTATAGTTTATGATTCTCTTAAAAAAATTTTATTAATTTAGAAATAGATGCATAAATTTTAACTTTTTTCGATGCCTTAAAAACTTTACCCAGTTAGGCGGATTGGCTGTAAAATTTAAAATAACTGGTGAACCAATGATTTTTCTGACTTAATCAATTTGATGTCCCATCAACATTAAAACTTTTGATATACAAGCGGTATGATTATCTGTTGAAATTGACTTTTTAGAAGCCATTGCAGTTGAAAAGTATTTCATGATGCCCCAGTTGACGGTATCACGTAGTGATGACCCTAAACCTTCCCAAGAGGTTTCAAAATTTAGTGAAGATTCTAAATCTTTTAAAAAATCTACAACAGTGTTGTAAATTCAAACCTAAATTCTTTGAAGATTTTTTTTTTAAATTTTGATAACTTTGCTCAACACCTTACATGGAACTTCATGATAAAAAAAATCTTTATCACTGTTCCTAGGACAGGACTCCGAAGGCAAACATTAACACTGGAAAAATTTCTTAGAAATACGACAAGAAAACAGAAATTTTGATTCATGAATTTTAACAAAGATTCAACGTCCAACTTTAAAAAGACAGATCACAAAAACTGAGTTTGATTTAGTGATGAACCTTATTTGATAACGATGCTGATGGTTTATTTCTATGTTTCTTTTTTTATATTTTTTCGCCAAAAATTTGTAGTTTTAGAAAATTTACTTTCTTATGTTTTCAAGGTCGGCAAATTGTTAAAGAGCATTGTATTATGTGCGGCCCTTCGAAAGAAAAAATGAATTTAAATTGGCCCGTTGGTTCAAAAGGTTGCTTACTGCTGTCATCGCGTTTTTTATTCTTAAGAGAACCTAGCGGCGCACGAAAAATGGACGGTGGCTCCCTGAGAATAATTTAAATTTTGGGAAAATTTTTCCAATACGACAATGTTGTCGTCAAAACAACAAAAGCAGGTGTTTGTGGCTGAAAAAATAAAACAATTTATATTTGAGCAATTGAGCAAATGGACGGAAAAATTATTGATCCATCGAATTTGTTTGCTTCGGAACATGGCGAATCGAATTCCGAATTGTTGACTACAGTTACCAGATTGCGTGGTTTTAACCGGGTTGGACCGAATATTTATAAGAAAATTTGGGAACAATCCGGCCTGGCCCGATTGCCCGGGTTTCATTGAAAAAAGCTCAGATTTTGCCCGGATTTATAAACTTAATTTGAAAATTAAACAAGAAAACCAATTGTATTGTTATTTTTTTTATGCTTTCAAATCGAAGTTTTTGAGCAACTAAAAGGTTTTTTGGAAAAATAAAATACAAATACAAAATACAATCTGTTGATGAGTTTTGATATTTTTTTTCCAATTTTTTCTAGATTTGTTTGGACAAAATTTTATCGGGTATTACCCGAAATTTTTGTCGCCAATTTTTAAATCAAATGCCCGAATTTTGCTTTTTGAATATTAAGTTGGCCGTAATTGTCCGGCCCGAATACCTGCTGAAAAAAATTTACAACCTCATACTAGAAGTATTGAAATTTTGACCGAGTTATAAAAATCCAGATGATGAAATTATCCAGCTTAAAACGAATCCTAATTTCTTTTCTTAAACGATATTCTAAACATTTCCCTAGTGTACAAATTAATTTATTCTTCAGTTTTGTACATTCCCTCGCTACAGCTTTTTTTTTATATCTGAATATTCAATTTTTTACCTCAAACATTGGCTTAAAAATGCCACCACTACTAGCCATTACCGATAATGTAAAAAAATTGTACTACTGAGTAATGTTTGGTGTTTTATCTAGTTGAACAAAGTTTCATTATTCGATTTATGTGATTTGAGTTATAATTTTGAGTGTAGCATGAACGTGGCGAGCAAAAAAAACGAGAATTCTCAAATTTGGTTCACAATGGTAATACTTTGTTATTGAGTTCTATGAACAAGTTTTGATATCCACGATAATCGGTCAAATTGGTTAGAACTCAGGAAAAAATTCCACGTCACCAATTATTGCTACTCCGTGATGAACCGTTGCAAGGCACCAATTTTGCGAAGAAGTCAATGTGGAAAGCTCTTTCATTTAACTTCAATAACGGCGCCGGCCACGCCCTTATAGTCAATGGATATTTAGAACCAAAATAGAAACTATTTTCGAAAAATATATGAAGAAAATACAGTTTTTTTTTTGTATTTATTTGTTTTCACACCTACACTAACCTATTTCAAAAATGCATTCTAGAGCATAAAATGAAATATGTTCTAATGAATTGACAGAAGAAATAGGATTTTATTTCATGGACGCGTTTGTTCTCATGAAAATTGTCGCTTGGAGATTTTGTTTTTTTTTAATAAAATGTGGAAAAACTTATGTACACGAAAACCCTATGATTTAAAAAATGAATGCTGTTGAAAACATCTTAAAATTGGGAAATGCAATTCACGAAATGATAACATTGATGATGTTATCATTTCGTGAATTGCAGTACCAATTTTTTTATCTGAAAAGGTTTTTTGTGTGTTTTATTTTTGAATAATTTGAGTTTCTCCAAAAAGTAGGTTTATAGATTATATGACCATGTGTTACTGGATAAAGATTTGATATATCTACAATGTTTTAAAAGATTTTATTTTTATTCACTTTAAGAAAAAAATTACGTTTGCTTTCAATGAAGCCATCTCTGACCCACAGTACAACAATCGGAATAAGGGGTGTGCAAAAGTTTCTTGGACATCATCGGTTATTCAATGGTAGTTAGTAAGTAAGTTTTTTCATCGTTGTTCTTCATTCTTTCAACAGAATCGAACGCATTTCGTGGAAACCACCAGCCAGCTCAACGATTTCCTTCAATCTTCGTGAAGAATTGTATACTTCCACACGTGTAGGAATGTCTTAGACAAGGAAGTCCAACCAGAATCATTTCCCGTCAATCGATTAAGAAAAAAAAACGACATTCGTGTGATTGTCGTGATGATTAAATCTGAAGAAAAAATAGTCAGTGTTTTTTTTTAGTTTATGGTCTCAGTAACGAGTGTTGATTGGATGTTTTTGCTTGATATAAGCTCCTTTTAAAAATCTATTTTATTTAACACAATTCCATCACCACATAAAATGATTGCCGGTTGTAACTTTGCAGCTCAGCATCCTATTTAAATGAGCAGGTCCAAGCTAAATAAACTATAGTTGACTTTCTAACCCCGGAGAAAATGACCATAATTCACAGCGAGCTCTGGAGCAATTTACAGCGTCTGAATCCCGGAGATTCCGGATCCACAAGAGCACGACAACAGCCCAGTCGCTACTGAAGTTTTACGATTCAAACCTTCTTTTAGGATCTGAAGCTGGTAAAGTTAGTCGAGCGCCGAGCTGAGCGCGGTAAATCATGTCCAGTAAAAGGCTATTATTAAAGGGATTGCGTTTCGTCGAGTTTTTCCTGCTGAAGGAAACTTCGGACAAAATTCCATAAAACACCACGCCGGTTGCTAGGTCGGTTCAGATGGAGGAATTGAAAGGCGACGGTAGTTACAGCTAGTACCTACTCCAACTTCAGGTGTTCGACATAAATATTGGCCAGTTGAAACTTTGTAAATAAACATTTCAGGTCGCAAAACATGCTTCTGGAAATAGTTGGTTTCTAATAGATTTGGTTATTTGAAAAGAGAGTGTGAGAATGTCACTCGTTTTCAAAGAACTTGATTTAACCATTTTGATTCCTTTGACGTAGGAGAAAGCTATTCCGTTTTAATTTTCTGAAAATATTCTCTTTCAAATAATTCCATAAGTGGGTTAAGGCAAACATCTGTGCGCAAAATTAACACAAATTTCGGATTCAGTTGGTCATGGCTTCTTAAAACTTAATGTTTACAGATAATCATACCAATTACACACCAAAAGTTTTTAAGTTTATGGGACATCAAATTGACGTAGTCAGAAAAATTATTCGTTTCATCAGTTATTTTTAAATATACAAAAACATGCGATTTTAACTCTACTAAGAAATTTTGAATGAAATTTAATTTTTTTTCTGTTTAAAATGTGTTTAAAACAAAAGCATAAGAACACTGAAAACAATTAGGGGTAAAAAGTTCTAAAAAAATCTCCTAGCTGAAATCATAAAAAACTGATTGGATGGATGAAATTTTAAAATTTACAAACGCGTGATACAAAACAATCATATTCCAGCATATACAAACGAAATAAAAAAGGTGAATATTTTATTTTGATTCACAGATTAATTCTGAATTATGAAAATATTTATATAGAAAATATGATGATTATTCAAAAATATTTATACACCAAAAGTGTTGATACAGGATTATAAAAGCAATGATAAGATTTAAGATGATATCATTGAGCCAATCCGTCAAACATGGTAAAGCATGGTTGGCCCGCACTTCTCAAATCCGACAGTGCGCTGAGTAAATCGCACCGTTATCTTCTACGATTTGTAGAGCACCACACTTCATTCCGAAATGCTCTACACTCGTTTCCGAATACAGCCGAAGCCAAGTGCCGAGCAAAACCGGTGCCCCAATAGAAACACTACTGTGTGAGCAGGAGAAATCCCGAAACACACAACTGAAGTGCATTTTTTTCTTTCTCTTCCTACCACAGTAGGCAAACAAACAGCACCAAACGATATTGCTTCTTCTTCTTCCTTTTCTTGTTGGGAAAGAACCAAGCCTACTGAGTTGCTTTAGCGCTGCTCCCCTACACTTAATGTGATGATTTTTTTCCCTTCTCTCACCCTGGCGAAGCGTTCTCTGCTCTTTGATTTGGTGTACGCCCAGCGTCTTAACAGAGCAGGGCAAGTGTTTTAGAACGAAAAGTTCACTGAGTTGCATTTTTCAAGCCGCTCGGGGAGAAATGGACAACCATGTGGTAAAGATTTTGGTGGCATCGAAAAATATAAAAATTTGTTAATCTTTTGCTCGATTTTAAAAAAAAATTTCTATGATAGTCAAAATCTTAAAAAAAAAACTTTCTCACGATGTGAGAAACTATGTCATAATGATTTTGATATGAATCAACGATAACTTTATTCCATTATATAAAAACAAATATTGAATAATTGTTGTGATAAACAAATGAAGCAATAGGTGAGGATATGAATTTTCGCAAGGATTTTCAGTTAAGAAGGTACACTAGAGCAAGTGCAAGCGTTTAACATTTACCAAAAAAAGTATAAGTTATTTCCTCATCTAAGAACTATAGGGCCAAAATAAACAGTCAGACCGCATAAACTAAACTTTTTTTTGGAATCATCTACCGAAAAATAGTGTACTGTTTGTTTACACACTTTTCAAGAACTTACACTACATACTTTACATATTTTGACTACATAGATGAAACTTTTAATACGCTTTTTAGTTGAAATTTTTTTTTTGTGATTGGTATTCCAGTCCAAGCATAATTTATTGAAAAATTTTAAATATGACCTGGATGTGTTGAAAATAATATCAACTCCTGTCATCTCACACAGTGGAACAAGTTCAAACGCGCTTTTTAGCCATGAAACATTTCGCTTTGAAGAATTTCCGCTCTAAAATGAGTCAGCATTATGTGAGAAAGGTCAGAATGGTAACAATAAAACGTGCTCAATTACTAATAAATTAGACTATCTTAATTGGAGAAATGGATCAGATTGAGCATGGAAAATGATAGTTCTACCTTTATATATAGCTCAGACTCAACCATTTTTTTTTTTCTAAAAATGATCGTGTAGATCAATAAATTATTAAAAAAAAAATTTTTAGTTCGAAAACTTAGTGTAAATGTGAAAACGAAAAAGAATCTATAAAACCAAACACTTCCATTAAAGAAACGCTACTAATAGAATCTTAATGTTCACTCATCATTTAGAACTTCCGTTTCGCAAACTGTTGTCAGTTGAAAAACCATCGGTATATTTTTAAACAAAAGGAAAATTTTCTGAAAATCTACTAGATTTGATGAATAACCTAAAGTCTAGCTAACCAACGTATATCGATAGTGAAAAATCTTTCTCAGTTTTTTCAATTTTTTTTTACCAATAATCAGTCAAGTTTCTCGATCAAAGCACATAGTTTTTTAATCTTGGGTTTAATAATTTCCGATTGAATTTTTGAATCATTAAAAACGTTTAATTTGTTTTTCAATACTACTAAGACCGGAAAATTAACCATTTCTATCTTTGTCAAACCAACCCTCCCTCCCCCCCACCTCTGCGAAATTTAGCGGGGAATGAATACAGTTTGAAGTATTTTGGGGAAATTTCGAAAAATTTATCACATGTCCGAAAGAGTATATAACAAATTGTGGAAGATGAGAGTTTTACCACCTTTATATTATTGGTTTTATTGAATTTTCCGATAAAAAATTTCTTGATTTATAGATTTTGTGCAAGGATATAGTATGCAACTTTGTTGTATTCAAACTTTGGTGCAATTAATTCCAATTTATAAGTATTTTTCATTATTTTTATTACCCCCCTTTCGCGATGTTCCAACTCCGAGCGACAAAAAAGGATTTTAAATTTCTTCCGGCCTAACTATAAAAATTAAAAATGTCATGAAATATTCGTATGCCGTACAGTGATAAGATCTTCATTTTCAATTTTTCCCGGGAAAAGGATCGTCAAATTTCCCGATTGTTAGGAACGCTAAAAGGGCCGGGAAATGGACACTCTTGTCTTTGTAAATGATGATCTCTTTCTTGAAACAGCATTCATTTAAAGTAGAGTATAAAACATTAGGGGAGAGTGGGGTATCGTGGGCCATGGGGAAACGTGGGCCACTTTTAATATCTCAGATGTGTGTTGAGATAAAAATCTCAAACCAACTGTCATTGTCGTCGCTTTGCGTGAGCATATATTTCTATATGTTGTTGACTGAAATACGCATAATATGCTTCTTTTATTTATCAAGCGAAAAAAAGTTAGAAAAAATTACTTACATAATTAAAAATACACCCGCTAATTTCATCGATGAGGAACCTAAAGTGCATGACAAAAATATGCTCATACGCTTATGATCTTAGTTTTGTCATGATCTTTCACGTGGAAAAGGAATTTTTGATGAAACATCGATAAGTCACACAAACGCAACCAATTTGCAAATCATAGCTTGTGGGGAATCGTGGGCCACACATCTTGAACCTTCTATATTTTTATGTTTTTATACACATTCAGAATTTAAAATACGTTTTTCCAATCTGCAAAGTTTTCTTATGCCAAATGAAGAGTTATGAAAAATATTTTGTCCATCCTATACAAGAAATTTTGCCAAAACGTTCACGCGCCAGGTTTTGAAATCTATGCGATCATACACAGCTCTCTTTTTTATTTCATCATCTGAAATTGCTTTGAAATAACGAAATGAATAAGGAAATCACAGTTTTGGGTCAAATCATAAACTTTGCATGTTATTTGATCAATTTTGATATGGTGGCCCACGATTCCCCACCATTTTTCAAAATCCAAAAAATATTGCTTTTTTTCCAACAGTCAGAATTTGAGGAAAATAACTTTTTAAAAATTATAAAAAAATACCTTATGATACCTTGAAAATGTAGAAAACCATACCATTTTTTATTTTCATTTTATCTTTTAAAATAAAAAAGTTATGGAACAACGAAAAAAAGTGGCCCATGATTCCCCACTCTCCCATATCTTATATAGCAAAAAAAACTGCAGATATATCAATAAAATTAAAAAAAAAAAAACTAACAGAAACACGTATTCAATTCATTTCAAAGCCTTTACACTGCGTTACAAGTCTATGAATAAGTTCAGAAAGCATTTGGTTTTCACTTGCCTATAAAAACGGGACAAATGTAAACTTAGAAATGTCTTTTGTAACCATTTCTGCATATTTAATTAATCAAGGTTATGATTGGAATTTAGACTTCATATTTCTAATATTCTAGCTGATCTGGTGTGCTTTTCAACACCTTTCTTATATAAATAAAATTTGAGGAAACTATTTGAATTTTTTTTTTCAAATCTATTATTATTTTTTTATTTTATGATTTATTTATTATTTTTTATTAATTTATCTCTATATATAAATCAGGGAGAGAGACAGACCATACAGAAATGTGCGAACACGTAAAACTCTTCATTGGATCATCCGATTTGCATGCGATTTTTTTTGTTGTGTTCGTTCTCACGGGAAGAATAACACAACGGAGAGATAATTTCGAAAATGTTTTTGTGGAATTTGAAAATGAATTTTTAGTTTTTATTCGTATCAAATAAAAGTCATGGCACCCAATTTCCATTTTTTTTTTCATTCGAATCACCCAGAGTAAGAAGGCGCCACAAGCAATCAAGGCAAACTGATGTTCATCCATCTCTCTATAGGAAGTTTTGGCGCCCATTTTCGTTGCAAGTGTACTTTTCACGTGGCACCAGCAAAATTCACCTTCCGTATGGGGTGAAAAAAAAAAGAACGCAATAAGCCGGCATGGAGTATACCTATTTTCGAAAATTGTCATTTTTGCTTCAGCATCAAGGCAACTTTAACATTTTTTAAGCTAATCTACCCAAAGCTAGCCGGATTGCCTGGTTTTACCCGGACTAGACAGGATAATTGATAGAACAAAATTTAAAGGGCCCGGTCAAGTCGTCCAGCCCGGTTATCCGGATTTTGATAAAAAAAAACTGAATTTTCCGGATTTATTCATTTCATTTGCCAAATAAAAAAATCTCTTATTAAGTTAATTTTTTTTTTTTAATTTTGCGTACTAAAACGAAATTTTTTGAGCAAATTTTAACATAATCATCATGCACGGTTTCTGGATGCTTAAAATACGATTCAAAATTTCTGATGTGTTTGGAAGAAAAAAAATTATTTAAGTGCTTTTCGTTTTAATTTTTTTTTGAGTAGTTTGTGAATTTAGCCCAAATTTGCTTGGCCCGGATTTTGGATTGACAATTTTGAAATCAAATGCGCGGATATTGTTTGGTTTTAAGATAGAATAAATTTGCCAGACCAGGATACGCGCGGGAAAAATTCTCATCTCTTTTATTTACTTCGTTATTTTGTTTTGTTTATTTTCCGGTTAAATAAAAGACTGTCATATTATTCAAGAAAAATAATATTCTACGTATGACTGTGGAAGTTTTGACATATCCAAAACAACTTAACAGATAACAATGAAATATTCCATATAAGAATCTTCTGTTCATATTTATGGTATAACACCAAGAGAACGTCTAATTTTTAATTAAAAGAATAAGACGACCATAAATTGATTTACTTGGTTTTTGTAAACGTCAAGAATGTAATGAGTTAGTTCGAGAATAGAATGATATTAACTTTGTAATTCTATGTGAATTTTATCAGAAAACCAAGGAAATGTTAGATACTATCCACTCCTTCCTTTCATACTAAGGTGCTAAAAAACTAAACAAAATTAAGGATATAAATAGGGTTGACTTTGTAAAAATAAAATTCATAATTTGATCCAACACTCAGTATCAGAAATCAAGAACAGATAATTGGTTCAATAACATCTTCAAATACAAGAAGCTTGGAAAATAAATTTTTTTGTCTCGACGAAAATATGATTCAAGACCCAAAACAGAGATAATAAAAACTGAATTAGATTTGCAAAGACTTTTTTGAATTTCATTTCTGATTTTGAATTCAAGATCTCAAAGTTAAAAAAGACTTCATAACCGTTTGATTTGAAATTGCTTTGAATAAAAATTCCATGTACATACACATATATTGAATGTTTTAAATTTCTTTGTTCAGTGCTAAAGCATCCAATTCTCGATAAATATGATAAAGTTAAAGTCGATATAAAAAAGATGATTTTAAGAATTAAGAGGAGATTATCTAATACTGAGAACATATCAATTGCATGATAGATAACGAAAAACAGAATGGTATTTGAAAATTTGTTGTTATTAATATATTTGCAGCATAAAAAAATCGCGAAATTTCATACCATGAAAAGTGTTGTGCCATTTCTACAAATTTGGTACCTATATGATAAAGAAAATTTCAAACATGGTTTTGGCGAAAAAGGAAAGACAGTTGATCAAAACTGCTTAAAATGACGACACATTTCAACAAAACACTTTTTGGCACTCATCTTGGGGTTAATAGAAATTGAACATATCGGTGTCAAGGATCCTCTGTAAATGAAAAAAAAAATGTAAAACGGAAGAAAATAGATTTTTAACTTTACCCAGAAGATATTCGCTTTCCAGTTTTGTTGGAAGTCAATCTTCTTCGAAAATTTTTGCTCCTGGAGGTAGGCACTACCATAACATGACAGAAGTATTACGAAAATAGTAAAAAAACTGTATCGATTCACTCCGTTTGAAGGTAACAATCCAGTTTCATGAGCGAAAATAATTATTAACCTACTTTCTGCTTATTTAAATGTTTTTTTTTTGCGAAATTCAAAGGCTTAACGAAGTTTGCCGGGTCAGCTAGTTAAAATATAAATTTATTAAATTTATAATTTAATCATTTTCAATCATATTTCAGAATTCAGAAGCAACCACTTAAAAATAAGAGCTTCAACCAGAGGTTTTTAATTGCTCCTCAAAAATTATTCTGATTTTGATGATTTTTTTTTATTTTGATCTTTAAATTGTTCTCCAAACTAGCTCTGCGATTTTCGCTCTTTTTTTAAGCTTCATTGATCTTTCAATCATGCTGAAATTGGTATATTTTTACTGAGATAGATTTCTCACCCATTCCACGTTTTCAATGCGGTAGGGACTCACGAACTATAGACACATTTACGTCCAGCTAGTTTTTACGTCCAGCTGGTGTCAACGAGGTTCCACTAGTAATTCTATGTATCTCTTAAAAATAAAAAGAGTCGTGGACCTGATGGATTTCCTGTAGATGCTTTAAGAAATAACAACGAAATTTTCTCTGGTATTCTCATGCAATATTTTAATCACATGTTAGAAACAGGAGATTATCCGGCTGGTCTCAAAGTTGCAAAAGTTATTCCCATTTTTAAGGCAGGTGATCCGCATGACGTAAATAACTACCGTCAAATTCCAACCTTAAGTGTATTAAGCAAAGTTTTTGAAAAACTTCTAATAAATAGAATTGAAAATTTTTTAAATCAGGAAAATTTACAGTACAAATTGCAGTACGGTCTCAGACCTGGATCGAGTACGCTAATTGCTATCACAGAGTTGATTTTATTATTTCTTTTGAAGTTTGACTATGCATTTATTCAGTCTCATCTAAACTATCTTATTTTGATATGGGTAAGAGCCTCTTTGTCACATCTTCAAAAACTTCAGACCCTACAGAATAGATATTTGAAAAACATCTTCAATCTACCCTTGCTTTTTCCTAACCAACAGCTGTACTCTCTGGGAACGCATAGCATTCTCACAATAACCGAACTCTGTAATTTGCTAACCGTTATATATGTTCATGATAATATACACTCGATTAGCAATAACCAAAACCTTAATTTTACTACGGGATTACGAACCCACAATACTGGTCAAACTAATTACTTACTTTGGTAAAATTGCGGTGAATCCGTGCACCCATGGTGGATTACCAACATACACCGTACAATACTGGTCAAAATAATTACTTGTAACGAAGGCGATCCATGACAACTTTAGGGCAAAAAAGAATTTCTTTTATAGGACCTATCTTCTGAAATAAAGACCATCAACAACCGTTCCATGTTTGAAGTCAAAGTAGTACAGTTATTAAAAGAAAAATTGAATTGTTAAAAAAGTAGATCAACCACCAGTTTTTTAATCAAATTTTGTTTGTTTTTGTAGCATCGTAGTTTTCTTTTGTCGTACTTTTCACTATTAATAAGTAATCTTAAGTAAATCTAGCATAATATTTGATTAGTTAACCTTATTAAAAACGGAAATGGATCTCTTTAGAGGAAATTTTCTTCCATTGAAATCCTTATCGTAATCTTGTTTAATTATAGCATACCTTTCCTCGCACTAAATAATAAACTTTTGTGTTCTCAGCATGATTAAAATTGATCGCGTTGTTCGATTGTTCGCGTTGAAGTTTCTTTGTTTTGCTGCCAGACGTGCTGAGAAAAGTAGCGTTCATTACCAGGGGGCTAAATTGCGCCTTTTGGTGTGGGGGAAGATGGTGAGCCTCTACAAAAAAAAAAACGGAGTTCGTATGGGATCAGCTAGTTTATTATAAAAATATCTCAAAACTCTTTTACTTAAAAAGAACAAATTTTTATATCGTCCCCTTTCCTTCCCAATAATTAGATTTAAACTAACAGTTGAGATGCCACGCATTTGTAAATTGTAAACAAAAATGTTTTTTCAGAATGGCTACATATCAACTTTCAAAAAAAATCATGCACCGACCCCAGACTATACCGCATTTTTTAATGAATTTATCCATAATTTCAAGTATAATATGTATAAGTCGAACGAAATTATGTTTTTCTCAATATCGCTTTCAAACGGTTTATGGAAATCATCTGTACGGTTTCGCATAAAAACTTCCTAAAGGATCCACCACATGCTTAGGGAATCAATCCGTTAGCCTTGAGCAAATCGATTAATAATCCTGAAAATCTTTTACTCGCTTACTCACACACATTCTTTTATGGCTCGAGAAAAAAAACCAACACTAATTGAGGGTCCCTGCTGACGGAGTAACGGATCGGTTGGATTAAACGCATTAATTTTCAATCATCAACATTATGGCTTCTCCAGAAGGCCATAAGCCATCCGAGGCCAGACTACTCCTCCGTTTGAGTTCCATTGCGTCCCATATATCCCATAAAGCATGCTCCAGGAGGGTTTGAGTTTGAAAAAAAAACTGAACGTCATCGAAGTCTCCTCGACAGTCTGCTACGGAGTCCACTTCCAGACATTTGACGAACCTAGCAATTTACATAATTGATTACTATAAACGCGCGTACCCGGGAGAGGAAAGACTTTCCTTAGACGTGGAACGCCATGATGCAGCTTCCTCCTCTTGGCTGAAGACAAGAACACGCAAAAGAATGCATCCATCCATATACATAGGATGAAGGGCAGTATGCATGCAGGCACATATTGCTCCCCGATCGATTCTGACTTTGAGCGATCCATCGGAGAAGGTTGGAACACAAACTTCAGAGCAGAAAAGGGCCTTCGGCCATCAATTCAGGTTCGATAGTCTTGCATCGAAGGCTTCAACACAAGTCTCTTGATACAGTTTAGGTTCAACTCTTCAAGTGCAATCTATGAGGACATTCACTCTCAAATCAATTCTTACATCAAATTTCAAACCCAATACTCAGAAAAGTCCACAAAGTTTCTGATAACTTCTATTACACTTTATATATGAATTTATTGCTTTATATCAGTTTACCAGGAGGGTTTTGAACAAATCGATCATCAAAAAGGCAGTTCCAACAAATACCTTACCATCGCCAGCTAACCGATTGAGTCGAGACACTTGCTGCAGATCTCCTTCAAATTTGCATATGATGTGAAAAAGAGAATCTCTGCTCAGCTGTCAGATTCCTCTGATAGCGATCAAATAATGCACCACTGCCCGGAAGGGATGTTGCCGACTACTTATTTTCGTGATGCATGCAATCTTTTTGGCTTTTTGAAACACCAGGATGATGAAAAAGAGTTGTAATGTATTCCATCTGATCGATTATCAGATCAAAAATCGATCAAATATTTTTACTTTAATGCTTTTTGTTCAACGTTGTTTTGCGTTTATTTTATCCTTGTGCTTTTTGAATTCGGCCATATTTTGACGCGCATCTTTTAAAACATAAATGTTTAAAACATAGTCATACCAGCATGCTCGTGATTATCATGATTCAAGAGGTGTCAAAAAAAACCTGATTTTTTGCTTAGCATTGCAGAATGGGGAAAAAAGTGTACAAACCGCAAAAAAATTCAATATCATTCGCTCTACATGACCCAAATCTGTGAAATCATTCTTTTCTTTTGTGAAAATTTCCAAAGAATCGATTGGACATACTTTCAAACGCCGCACAAGCCTACGAACGGAGATATAGTGCCTTTTTAACCCCTAATTCCCCTATATTTTGTAAACATTCCAGAAAAACACTGATTTGAACCAGAGAATTTTGAACGAAAACAGTCCTATTGCGAATAATTTTTTCTGAGGAATCGAAAGAAGGCTGTTGTGGCCACCGCACACATCAGAAAATGAAGTTATGGCTGTTTTTACCCTAAATTCCCCTATATTTTTCAATTATTTCAGAAAAAAGCTTGTTCGGACTTGAGAATTTTGAACCAAATAGGTTGTATCTTGTTGAGTTTTTTCCGGTGAATCGAATAAAGGCTGTTTGAGCCCCCGCACGCTTCGGAAAATGAAGTTATGGCTGTTTTACCTTCAATTCCTCTCAATTTTTTTAATTGTTAAGAAAATACATGTTCGGACTTGAAAATTTTCAATCTTTTAGAACGTATCT